>NW_025946739.1:1971-90990 GCF_000764305.2 Hyalella azteca | reverse complement strand
AAATCTATTCTATACTAAACTCAGACCATAGTAGCCTTAGTAGGTACAAGCCACACTCAGGATGATGTATGTTTTCGGTGAATTTTCCCGCGCATTTTCACTTTTTTAAGCTATTGCTGTGCACAGTTGGTTCAATGTAATGAAAATTGATTATCTTCGCGCACGTATTCGCACAATCCCGGCCATCAATTCTACGTCGCGCTGTCGCGCACGAGCAGTTTGTGGAGGAACAGATGTAATACTCACATTACTCAGTACAGTATGCCTTTAATTATCTTTCAATAATATATGATTTTTCTTGATACGGAAATTTGATGAATGAGAAATCTAGAACTTTATTTTGGAAGAAATTTTCTCCAAAGTCATATGGCAACACTGAACACCATCTGTTTACATTTCGTATGTATAATAGCTGCAGTTTACGATTACCGTACGTTCCATAGCTATCCGCCAAGCGGAAGAGTCAGAAGTAACCCAGACTGTCTGGACATGTCTTACATTTTATTATTGTCAGTTCGACTCGCGTAGTCAATATAGGTAGTCGCGTATATTGTCAACTAAAATAGTAGAACTATTTTAGCTTTCTAGAGTACGGCGCACGGCACATTTTTTTACCAACATAGTACGGCGCACCGCGCAGGTCGTTAAAATGACAAAATAAATTACCGCGCAGGTCGTTAAAATGACAAAATAAATTCCCGCGCACCTGGCACATCTTCCTGACCATGGCAGTTACCCTTTTTTGGACTTCATTTATTTACATTTTGGTTTCACACAAGTGTACCAAGTTTCGAAGTGATCCGTTTGTAAATAACCATGATAAAATTTGCTCAAGACACTCCTCTTAACCTACATATTCATATTGGATTGAAAACTGCCAGTGTAACAATTTATTTTGGTGGCCCAGAATTTCTTGAAAATCTATTCTATACTAAACTCAGACCATAGTAGGTACAAGGCAGTCAAGGCTATAGATGCAAAGAAAGTGACAATTATAGGTACTCACACTTGGGAATATCATTCCGAGTTTCTTGCATGTAGTGATCAGGATTCCTGCTAAGCACATGAAGCTTCTTTATTGTAGCCATGCTTCTCCAACAGTCCAACTCCAAGTTTTTCTCGAAGTCGAGTTAGATAAACTTTAACTTACTTGAGTAAGTTAATGATTAATGAGCTTTTCACCACGAGCGATCACAAATGAAATTGTTTCATGAAATGTAAGACAATGCCACCTAGCTGATGCTAGAAAAAAAAAAATGTCTTCGCGTTTTCCGACTTGCAACGTACTAAACATAACACATGTGCGAATTGCGAAATGCTAGTGAGACTTGAGACATCCGGATTGAAGTGATCCGCATGAAAATAATGATCCTATTTACATAATTAACTAATTACGTTTAGTTTCATCTTCGTTAAATTTATATACGTCACAGTTTGAAAAAAAGCCTCCTGTTGAGTTCATCCTTGTTCTATTCATGACTGACGATTCTTGTACTAGTAGCATGTACTATATTCCAGTTGAAGGCGTTTGACGAGATTATTTGAGTCAAGCAGTATAGACTCTAAGGGGTAATATTATCAAATCATCACAGAAAGAGAAAAACATAGAAAATATTAATTGTAAATGTTTGTAAGGAACTTACTGCTTGATTGTAATATTTATTAGCTCCAGTGGATACCTACGGTAGCGACGTACTATAATAATACTAATAATTATGTATTCGTAAATTCAACAGCCAATCATTGCCGGCATTTAAAGCTAAACTCACAAATCGAAGACGAAAATTTACCCGCTATATGTATTTAAGCAAGTTTTAAGGGTACGTCCCCTGGGGTGCGTGCTAGAAGCCAGCTTCGTCCAACACCACGCTTTACATTGTATTCCTTCCAGTGGGCATGTAGCATAGGTCCCATGAAATCATTCACAGCCACCGTTTAACCCTGCACTAGGTAGGGATTGAGATTGAGAGAGACGTGTAGTGGTCCCGAAGGTAGAAAGTCGAAACTTCTACGACAATTAAGAACACCAAGGTTGGGGAGAGGCTAAAATACGACTGAGAGTATGAGGCAAGTTTCTTGGTCTAGTTCTGGAGATGAACTCACAAGGATCGAAACGGCTATGACAAGGTTAACACAAGAATGAAATGTTTCTTAGGTTGATTGATTCAAGAAGTCAGGCGGGATGTTGCTACAGACGAGGTATCGTATTAGTTAGTGTCGTAATTGTTTACATCCAGAGAAGTTGGTCATGACGGGAATACATTTTGCAATGCGAAACAGGCTTAGGCAAGTCCGGTTTGGGGTAACATAGCGTGGTTGGCGACTCATAGTTGCGAAGCTGAGTGCAGAAGCAAAAGGTTAGGCTGAGGCTGGCCGTTGGCTTTGGGCTGATTTAGGAATTGAATTAGCGGCCGAAATCTCGGACGTGATCCCTAGTGACTAGTGGGGTCGAACGGGCTTAAATATAGATATTACGTACGTGAAGATCAAATTTACAAGTCTCCTACTTCTTTGTAGTTATTTAGAGGTTATGCCTCTATATCATAATCTACTTTTAAGTTGACAGTTGAAAATTTATTGTACTTGGTGTGGCCCACCCTATACCACTTCAACTGACCGAGACGGAATGGGAGTATTCAGGTGCCCTTATGATTGGGCTAGTCACAGGGAGCATGCGACCTTCCTCGTATGAAAGATTACCCTATTTAACAGCAACTCGTCCAATTTCATTATCTCATCTTTATCGCACGCCCACCAAACATTATCACTAAAATCCTAACAAGACACCACCAAAGTACGTAAATCAACTTAGGAGAAAGGACCCTCAATATCTATTGAAAGCTCAAATTAAAAAAAAAAAACACCTTGCAAGGCCTAAAACAGGTTTCCTAAAATATTTGCGATAGGGGAATGTCAAGTTATGTCCATGTCCTACTGATCGTGGTACGAGATTATAAAAATCTTTTCGGACGCTGATTTATGGAAGGAAACAAAATCCCAGTTAACAAGAACGAGACAGGTCGCGTAACCTCGTCAGACTAATTTTCCCGGATGAAGGGTATAGATACGATAACATCTAGGATTATGTCAAATTACGAAGGAGGAAATTTGTTCCGTTGTCCTCAGAATGTCGTCACTAATTAATTGAACACTTAACTAGTCCATGGACTATAGCATTGTTCACAGCCTTCTTGCTCGTCTCTTAATGCTCAAAGCTTTCTGGACAGACTATTAGAAGCATTATTCCCGCACAAGTTGGTCGGTGGTGGTTGCGATGCATGCGAGGGGAAAAAGTAAAAGTTCTGTGCTCAGTAGTGCGGGAAAAATATACTTACAACCGCGAGGGAGCTTCGAGTACAAAAATACTGACCAAGATACAAGACAAAGAAGATAGAGGTGCACAGCCGTTCACCACAAACTTTAAACTAGCCCTGGAACAAATGCTCGCTATAGATATGCACAATTAAACTTAATAGCCTCAGAGCCACGAAGTCCCATATCTCGCTGGAAACATCGTAAGCAGTGGCGTGATTAGGCATAATTCAGAGAGGTTCAGCCTTCCTAAAATATTCTTCCCCTAAATATTTTTATGCCCATTCGAGAAATGTTATATTTTTCACACACAAACATCGACAAATTCAATATAATATTACCTGAAATCAGTTGCAATAAATGTTCTTGATCGTGAGCCACACCAGATCTGAAATGGGAAAGCCGTAGCGCCGCCCGCGAATCCACAACTTTTCAAGTTAGTTTTGTCTCTATGGATGTGCAACCACCAAGTTCTTCTTACCCAAACTCTCCTCCTTGCCAATGAGGTTACGTTAGGTTTGTTTCGAAGGGGAGTTAGGGTAAGTATGGAGGTTGAGCCAGGCGGGGTTGCACATCGACGAAGACCCAGATTGGTTTGAGCCGCGACTGTAGATTTGAGGCGCAACGCCTCTAGCGTGCTCGACCACTGATACGAACATTGATAGAAGCATGAAGTTGGAACTTGCTGGCCTGCTACATACACTGACAAGATGTGGTATTTACGGAGTGACCTCGGAACGCAACCCAGAAAGTTTGCCGGTTTGGAATACGCTCAGTGAAGATGAAGCAGAAGTCATTGGACAACGATAATCGCGCGCCAGCCGAGATGAAGCGGCGGCAATCTCTCTTTAGCGGCTCAAGTTGACGTTTTTCCCCCCTGGTCGTTTCTTTAGGAGGAGAGGTTCAAAGTACTCGTCAAGCAGCCAATTTAAGGAACCGAACATGGAGGAAAACCGAAAAAACATGCTCATAACCGTTTCTAAAAAACCTCTGGAACAATCAGAGTTGTTACACAACTCAGCCTCCCAAGACTTCAGAGTTTGGGCTGCATTGCAAGCTTGCCGCGCCAATTACACGAATTTCCACCATTTCCAGTCAGCGACGCCAGGTTCATTCAATTTCCGACAAGAATGTAAAGGCTACCCATGCTAATAGAAGTTGAAATCGTGTTATGTATCTGCGTCTCCAGTAGTTTACTACCATGTACTAGGTTTGGCTATAAAAAGCCTAGATTACTAGATACATATCATGAAATAAGATATTAGTCCAGCAGCTATCTCAAACCAATCGTCAGCTATAGAAAGATCGGGTTCCAAAGGTCGGATCCCTTGTGAATCAAGTCACGAAAAGTTCAAGAATCGGTAACAGGCCATGTTACACGAATTTCCACCATTTCCAGTCAGCGACGCCAGGTTCATTCAATTTCCGACAAGAATGTAAAGGCTACCCATGCTAATAGAAGTTGAAATCATGTTATGTATCTGCGTCTCCAGTAGTTTACTACCATGTACTAGGTTTGGCTATAAAAAGCCTAGATTACTAGATACATATCATAAAATAAGATATTGATATCGGCGCTGAATTGTAGGCCTGATGTGGCCTGTCGCCGAATCTTTCGTGCCTTGTTCACAGAGGGTCTAAAATCGTGTCATTTGACCGGATCTTTTCATGACTGACGATAGTTTGAAATAGCTACTCGACTTCCACCGGGTTCGATATGGTGCTCGGCATTTCAAATCTGAACATATATTTTTCCATAGCTTCATCTAGTCTGTTCTTGAACGCGTTCATACTTGGAGCGCCAACGATGTCATCGGGGAGGCTCTTCCACTCTTCTGTGATTCGAAGCGAGAAGAAATGTTGGCGCGTGGAGAAGTTACAACGCAGTTTTTTTTAATTTATAGCCGTGGCCCGTGGGATTGGTTCTTGTCTCAAATTCTAGTAATCCTTCGAGGACCTTGTATCAACCATGAGTATACTTGTATACGTCAATGAGGTCCCCACGATCAGATACACTTCGATCAGAATAAAAATCAACTGCTAGCAAGGAAATTTGCTGTTCACAATACCTTTGCCGCGAGAGGTACTTCTTTTACATGTAAAGCGCAATTTTTCTGGATAGCCTTGCATCACTTTCAATATCGCTCATACGACACGCTTAATTAACTATACTTGCAAGTACGAGGAGTTCATTTCCAACTAAGCTCCCCGAATAAATAGTCCAATAGTTGAATGAACATGTCTCGCATGTCTTACAAGCGATACTTGCCCCTGCGAGAATAAGCAACGAGTCAATGACTTCAATATAAGCTAGAAATTGAGGCGCGAACTTCCGAACACTAATAGTTTCTCTGTCGAGGAACCTGCGTTGACGCGTCTATGGGAAAATGAGAAGCAAGTTTGCATATCTGTAACTCTAATCGAGAAACTTGGGGGGAGTCCCTTTAACAAAGTGAAAATGTCAACACGTTAAAAACTGATGAGCAGGGCCGGAGAACAGTTTTCAATTGGACAACTCCAGCGTTAAGTCCAATTAGTAAACAACCTCTACTCAATAAAATGATATTTCTGAACAAAACTAACACAATCCAGCTAACTTGAGCCAAGTAAAGTTAAGACATTATTTCCATGCAAAATTTTAATCCGATTGAAATTCAAATTATAATGTTATCAAATTCATCTTATTCTTCTGTTTAATCCAAGTTTTATGAAGTCGTTCAAGTAGGTCTAACGACCTCGACGACGGTCTTCACGCCGAGTTATTCTTGTCCAATGATTTTCAGACTCCTCCACGTGAGAAGAACTAGCCCCAGCCCCGGACCGTTGAAACCTTCTAGGTACAGCCCCCGTCGACGCTTGAGGCACGGAGTCGCTAATGGTAGACTCTGCTGATCGTTCCGCACCTGTTCCAGCATTATGGGTCTCAGGCAAATGGCTGGTTGGGTTGAGTCCAACGGGAATAAATGGATTTTCGTTTTGCGCCAAGTTTTCGTTGTAGTGCATTTGCGCGGGACGAGGTATTTTGGCATCAAAACACATTTCGTCGGAGAACGGCCTGAAATGTACAAGCAACATCAGACATCGACGTAAACCAGTAATTGTGTATAGATTACTTCAAATGTGTACGAATACAAGAACTGTAGGTTCAGGTTATAATCAGATAATATAATTTAATATCATATGCGACCATTCTTATGGTGGCAGAAAAAAAATTGAAATCCACATCATTCCAGGATGCAATGAACTTCGGAAATTTATGAAATGACTAGTAAACGAAATTCTTGAATAATACATCGTTATAACCAAGACTGGGTCTGAAATGAAGGGAGATGAGCCTCCGTCACGGATTTGTATCAGCATGCAAGAAAATATTCATAGCGTAATTACAAATCTCGATTCTATACTTTCATTTAGAATTTTTGTGCTCAGGGACACTTTTCACCCACTCACTTCCTCTCGTTCACACACTGTACGCGCTCTGCTTCAGCTCTCCTCCACTTTTGTTTATCCTTCTTCGGGAGACCTGACGGCATAGGCCTGAGCAGAATAAAATATTTAGAAATTTGACATTAAGAAGCCTTCTTCATGGAAATATTAAATATCAGTTGTCGGCGAAGGAGAAATGCTGCTGATAAGGTCGAGAAGAATCTACCAAAAAACTATTCTCAGCAGCGGGTGTTACTGCTAATAGCTGTTAAGTCGTGAAACGTGTGCAAACGTGCAGCGTTTCACATATCCTGCTTCTGTATATTCATGTACTTCTGCCGAGATTGTCAAAGGCTTTCTGAGAAAAAATTTGGTAGCAACATGAATTTTACTTAGCATTCTACTTCATGCAGCCTGATTAATTTTTATTGTAATCTTTAATTTTTTCTACCATTTTTCAAAATTCTGAATTTTCATATCGACTGTCAAGCAAAACTATAAGAAAAATTCTCTCGCCTGAATTGATTGCCGAAGATCGCGGTGCAGTTTATGTCTTTCAAGATAATTTCAGATAAGCTAGGCCTCTCTTCACCCCAAATCTCTTCTTCATCTCCAAAACCCAAGAGCTAGAAAGAAATTTGTTTTAGCATTCAGAAATGTAATCAAAGCACAACAGATTATGGGCAAGATGAATGGGTAAGTTCTACCGACGCATGGTGGCAACCATACTGGCGTCTTCAACTAGTGAGATGGCCATTCTGATAGAGAAATTTACGACCCATTTTCGACCCATTCCGACAACAGCAAATTCTCCCATAGCATGCCCGGGCCAGAATAGGAATCCATGCAATAGAAAACTTTCGAAGCCTCACAATTGCTAAAACTATTCTTACGAGATCAGTCAGGGACTCTAATATGTGACTAGTAACTACGCGAGGGAGGATTATAATTATGTTTCTTGATTATTTCAACACATTTCATTGCTTTAGAACAGACTAGAAAAGGCCATGAAGGAGCATATTTTTAGTCTTAAAATGCCTAGTATCCTACGGAACAATTGAAATCTAGAAACTATTTCAAACTTACCGTCCGTTTAAAAGATTTGATCGAAAGGCCAGTCTTAGATCTGCGAACTCGTCAAGAAAAGTACAAGAATCGGCGACTGATCTATTCTTCAATGCCGAAGATACTATACTATATAGTATAGGATATGCATATGCACTATGCTGTTCAATTAAGTTACTCATGTGTACCAATAGTTAGAGGTGCCCGCACATCAAGAGGTTTTTGCTCGTACTTTGTCACCGGGGTCGTGAACAAACACATGCTCACAACTTTGTGCACACTATCATTACTGGTTATCGAATTAAATCTACCCTTCACATTTGGAGTTAGGTTCTGACAAATAGAAGATAGTTCACCCATAGCGACTTTACCGTAGCATTTGCGATAGGAACCAGCGCCTGGGCGCCCTGCGGCTCCTCGGCGAGGTCAGGATCGTGGCTGCTGGGATCGGGGTGTTCTGCGGCGAAATTTTCAAGACCATTTTTATAATATTCCATTAAGGGAAACTTGATTCAATATCTGTCTACGGGACAAGTGAATGTCACAAATAGCAAACGTATCTACTGAATAGGCCTCGGGGTTTCTGCCAGTGGACAACCGGTAGGTACTATGAACATTTCGTAAATTGTAGGCTTCCTCAATATCAAAATAAACTGTCAACTCAAAAAGGGACTACATACCATTTTTATCTGGAATATGCCTTTATAATAACCAATCAGTTTTCGCATTCAACAACACTTAATGTTAGCAAAAAGCAAGCTTTAATCCACTCTGCGTTTGAGTACGGATGAAGTACATCAATACGATTGCGTTCGAAGGAAGGTAGACCCATCAAAGGCATCTAAAGATAGGAGTTCAATTGGATTTCGTAGCACCTAGCGCTCTCAAAAATTTTCTTTCAAATCATTCAAGTTTTAGTCAAAGGTTCAAAGATTTCACGTAGCTACGGGCCCTGTTTCCCCAATTCGGCTGCAGATCCTCATACTGTCACACCTCGCGATAAGGAGAAGTAATCCACAAATTTTCTCAGCCCATCTTCAATGAATTCTAAATAGTCTGGCCAAAAACCAACCGTCAATTTCCAACAGATCAATTTTTAATAGAATTTCTTTGTTCGGAAACAGACGTCAATTTCCGAATTTTCATCTTTCCGAACAAAGTAAACTGCACCTGTGAGATCCATATTTGGCTGTCAGAACACCTTTTTGGACATCAGACTATCCGTTTAGGATGAACTAATGATTGACATTTCAAGAAAGTTTCTCAAAAAGTTGAACAAATAAGAACGTTATATTTCATTTGCAACTTACCCAAGGCGTTTCCTGAGGCGCTTACGCTATCTCGGCATAGCTTGAAGTGAGTGTTGTAGTCAGTTTTATTTGAGAAGCAGTGATTTGAGTTGTGACGACACACGTATAGTTTCCGGAATTCCTGCTCAGCACAAGGTAGTACAATAAAACTACTTGAGAATCTTTCACAAACTTGAAAATCTTTCACAATTCAATTGAGGAAATATGATGGGTTTATCGTCAATATATCAATAAATAGCAGGTATATAGATTAATAAAAGCAGCAGGTGTGTGTATCAACAATCGATAACAAGATAGTCCAAAGAAAAAAAAAGTTCTAATCGTCCCACAATAATAGACTAGATAGCAACTCACTTTCTTGCATTTCAACACATGGGGGGTCAAACTTTTAGCCAGCATGCTGTGAATCCGATTCAATGGGCAGATAACTAAACCCCTTTCGTTGGGTATATCTGACCACACGTAAGCATCATCGCTGGACGAAGCACTGGACGAAGCACTGGACGAAGCACTGGACGAAGCACTGGACGAAGCACTGGACGAAGCACTGGACGAAGCACTGGACGAAGCAGGAGTCGGTAGAGGGGATACCGGGGAATTTGAAGTCGAGTCACTGGAGTGTTGACGAGAATAGCCGCCAGCAGCTCTGGCTCCATCATTTTGTAAAGCAGCAACATCTGGCACAAACTGAGCTCTACTTTTTCGCGATTTCTTGCCCATGATTAAAATAAGATTCTAAAATTAAGTATCAACGAAGTCTTTAAATAAAAACTGGAAAAACTGAATAAGAAATAACTGGAATCTATATTTACCATTAAAGGGCGGCTGAAACACGAGGCAGATTCCTTACTTTCACATACCCACTACGAAACAAAGTGGCCAAGTAGGACGTTAGAATGCACATAAACACGTTTGATTGATAATCTAACGTCAATGGCATGTCGCCAGTCAATAGCTGCAGCATTAACTTCGCCGCGCGTCAAGAACAAGCGTAAAAAAACTTGTTTAAATTTCGATTTTACAAGTGTTCGAAAGCTATAGAGCTAAAGCTTTATAGACTCAAGTTGTGACAGTCGCTTAGCATTAAAAAGATAGATCGTCTGAACTCTGAAGATCCAAGAACGAATGCTGTGGCTGCGTTAATGACATCGACGGCAGATATTTAGACAAGGAACGAAAATCAGTCGCTTCAAGTTAGAGCTTCACTAAAGAAACCGCAGTTGGCTTTTCCACACGACGGGAAATGGGAAGTTGGAAACGAACGAGTAGACAGTAGATTTATGGTAGGAATTTAACGTCAACGCGACAACGATCCATTGGACCAAAGCCTCAACAGGCACCTCGCATCTAAACCTATTTAATGATCGTCAGATCCGAATTTCTAACAACTAACAATGAACACAAGGTTGTTGAATTCTCTTCCGTTCAGTTCTTTTAATAAATTAAACAGTTACTATTAAGGCTGGCGACACAAATGTTACCGTTAAGGCTGGCGACACAAATGTTATGGCAAGTGATTTGGCAAGTTGGCATTGACGGTAGACTTGCAGCACACAATTCTCCAAGTCTTGCTAGAATGGGACGCGCCAGCGATTGTTCTAGTAGAAAGAAGAAAATCCGGTGGTTTGGACTTAGGATAATGGTTAGTAATAAAGAGACAGTAATTATAATCTACATAACAAATTCTTGCCTAACTTTAAATTCAAGTGATCCAATCTCTCACATTCCAAGAAAGATCCAAATAAAGTAGATTAGCAAGTTGCATTTAGTTCCTAGAAGCAAGCCTTAATTTAATTGTGTACCATCAAAGACTTGAAGGTACATGACGCCCCTCTGCATCACTTGCGTTATCTTCCCACACGTCAATACAAACCCTGGGTTAATAGGGGTCAGTGTAACGATTTGACGAACTAATCCTCTATTTACGCATAGGTAACTATAAAATCATTCCGATCGCACCACCAAGCTGTGCCAAAATTGTGTTCCGGTTTCGATTTAAATAGTTTCTTTTGAAAACCGGCGACATTAGTGCAGTACGTTAGCGAAGTTAACGGCCTACCCTACACAGAAGATTAAATTTTAGATACACTGGAATAGACTTTCACAACTACATGAATTTGATTTGCAACGGAACCCTTACATCGCACAGATATCACTATCAGCCGGTGTAGCAAACAATAGACAAGACTAGGAATAGGCCTTAATATGTCACGATAATGCCGTTCTCAGCCTTCTACAATGTCAATTGTCAAATCATCAAATGCCTCATAATTATAGCCTACACCGACGTTGACGTAAAATTAAGTTGTAACAAGAACCTCCATTCTAGACCTGGTACTTTATCTCGGTATCAAGTCGCTAAACTTCACGGTATAAACTTGCTAGCACTTAATACACGCAGTCTTCCCCGACTAACGCATTACTGCTGGCGTCTGGCAAAACTCAACTCATTGAATCATCGGCTGTCACCTTCACTACACCAATTATCGTGAGCTACTGACCTTACCGAACTAATTAGTAATTAATTACTAATATGCCTGTGGTCACGTTATCAGTAAAGTCCATGTTGAAAAATGTCGAAATAAAGTAAGAAATTTAACTTATGCATCAATCTTATTAACCGTACTATTGTATACGATCATTATTTTGCTACAGTTTAAAAATAATAATTTACCAATAAAATAAGCTAAGCGTTTCAAATGAATCTAATAATTAGATTCATTAGAAACGTTTATATGAACAGAACAAAATAATAATCACAGCCAAACTTGTTTTTAAGAAAAAATTCGTTGAATAATAATTAATTTCATAATTCGGTACAATAAGTCGGGATATATTAGAATTCATTCCATACCAACATGTCATGAGTAAGACATCCTAATCCAAAGCTTTTAAATGGATTTTAATGGTCGGTCAATATCTCGGACAAATTTACGACCGGTCTCGCGGCCGGTTTCCAAATTCAGTGAACAAGGAATATCTCCCAAAGTAATGAACGCAGCTCGATGAAACGTGGTACACATATTATTTAGGACCTAACGGTGATGTTTACTTCGTGAAAAAATTTTAAATTTCGCCTTCATTCGTGAGTTATATGGCGATACGTGCTGAAATTCACAGTGAACAAGACATTTCTTCCAAACTACGATACAGATTTGAACGAAACTTTGAACATACAAACCTAATCTCCCAACGGTGATATTTGGCTCGTGACAATTTTTTTCGATTTTGTCTTCGTTTGCGAGTTATACGGTCATACGTATACAGCTTTTGGACAATGCAAATTTAAAAATCGGCCTCAGAAATGCCGGTCATTTCTCCGAATATACGTTGTTCAAGGCGCTTTAGAACTTATTTTTACTTTCTTTGTACAAAGATCCTCTATTAAAAAGGTAATCGGGATATTTTGCCACCTGTCAGACAATAACTGTTGATATAACGTGCCACCTGCGGAGAGCGTGGTCGTAATAATTTGTCCACTTCGTCTATTTAGCGCGCTAAACGTTAAGTTTTCGTACCCATTGAATGCCAAGCTTTCCCAAATCGAAGCAGATCTTCAATTGAAAAGCAACATGGTTTATGAGAACATTGCGAATTGGCTATCGTTGTCAATAAAATATTTCGTTCGCTTCGTTCTGACGAGACTGCTAACGCTCCACTGTATCGAGTGGAGTGTTGTCGTTATTCCTCCTTATTAAATCTCGTTTAGGACCAAATTGGAATAGAGGAAGTCGGAGCCGTTCAGGGTTAAACTCAACAAAGCTTTTCAATCACTTCCATGAGTAATGAGCGACGTGAGGAATTTTTCCTTCAATCAGTTTCTCATTAAAACGTGAAAATATGCAGTAGTAAAATATTGTACACATAAGAATCACATTACACACACCTCTGACATGTCTGCGCTTCGTATTTGCAAACGAAAATATGGCAGCCGTCATTTATGAAAACGTAAGCCCTGTAAGCTACCCGTGCTTCTATAGTTCAAAACCTAAAATAATGTACAGCAATAAAAAGAGCAGTGTACGCCTATCACAAAGTTCCACGTGATTCATTAATGTAAATTTTTGCTATATTCGGCCAAAATTCTAAGCTGGGCGAGGGTGAGATCGCGACTCATGGCAAGAGCGGTATCCAGGGTAGGAGTATTAAACAAAGCTCATCAGGTGCAATATTAGGCAATCTGGAGCACTGGGATGACAATATTTGGACCACTTCCTGCAAAGGCACATGCCTTCCTCGCATACGTCCCAAGTTCGTGCAAAGTGCCGTCCAGGGTAACACGTTTAGCACGTGTTACCCTGGGTGTTTCTTCCAGGGTAACACACCAGAGCTCGTTTAGAGACATCAACCCAATGCCGTTATAGCATCATCCTGGACGGCTATCAAGCACTGCCATACAGCGGCACCAAGAAATGGACTGAGCTTCCCGAGGCTCAACTCAACGGCTAGCTCCTAATCGTGCCGCTGTCAGTAGCGGCACGATTAGTCATAACTTAGCCTCATCAATAACTTAGTCTCATCAATAACTTATTCTCACCAATAACTTATTCTCATCAATAACTTAGTCTCATCAATAACTTTCCTGTAAGAGCATCTGCGATCTACAATTACGGCCTCGCCTCCGCTACAGTTCTGTAGGGCTAACAGCAACGCAACGGCCACGACGGCCGTGACTCAATTTCGAGTCCACAGGATAAGCTGCTAGACTTGCAGCAATTATAAAGCAAGCAGTCATATTATTTTACACGTTCCCCGCTTATCCGGGTCGCACCACTATGCCTTTATTGCGGAAGTCTTTCAGTGGTTGCTACTTTTGTTGTTTTTCATGAATAAAAATTTGATTCATTGATTTGTTTTATTTAATAATCAACCTTACGTGTGAAGCCTTGTAATCAAAAAGAGAAAGTTTACCAAATAAATTTCGATTTGGTGTGTTTTATCGAAAATAATCTTGTGCGCTTGAGACACTGGTGTCCCAATACGCAGAAGTGGATCATCATTGTTGGTACACATATGGCCCATTACGCGAGGAAAGTGTTAAGTAACGTCGCAAGAAGCCAGGCACAACGGGATAAATGCACATCGAGCTGGCAGCAACGCCACTAACGTGGAAGCCATCACAGCAATTTTGAATCAAGGAGAGATTCTCCGAGATTTTCCGGCCACAGGGAACTTGAGACATTATTCGAAGAGGAGAGATTACGGCTACAGTACGACTACCACGCTACGGCTGCTCCGAACAACACGAACGTCATTACGACAGACGTTGAGGTTGTTCGTGATCGATACGGTCTGTTTTAAGACGTATTCGTGATCGATACGGTCGGGGTATAGCAACTGCATCACTACGCAAAATAGCACTACGGCTCGACATTTTCCGTTTGAGTCGGAAATTTGTGAATAGGGATTATGAACAAGTAATTGTGAAGTAATCTATTAAACTCATTGTTCAAAAATGTAGTATGAACAAGTAATTGTGAAGTAATCTATTAAACTCATTGTTTACAAATTTGGAGTGCTGTTTAAATAAGGTTAAATCTCAAGTTATGTCTAATTTATTTATTTGCTTGTCTAATTTTTTGTACGTAATTGTGTGAACTTTGGAGGTTTACTTCATATTACAAAATTTAATTTAAACCGTGAATGTGTTTCATTTTGACCTTCATGTACTCCTTAGCAACGAGAAATTACTAGAGAGCTTTTGTTGAAACGCGCCGTAGCCTATAGACCGTCTCGAGACAGATACGCTCCGAAAATTAATAACTATTCATCAATGGCATTTCAATGCAGGACTTAGAACTAATTCTGAATTCATAGAATACAATATATATTAAAAATAAACAAAATAGGCAGAGGTGGGCAGTAGCGCGCTACATGTAGCGGCCGCTACATTTTCAGTAGCGGTAGCGACGCTACATTTAAGGCAATGTAGCGGTAGCGGTAGCGCCCGCTACATATTTAAGTAGCGATACGAGGTTTTGTTGCTACAGCGCTACCGCTACATTTATAGATAAAGCATTCAGATTTCACATAATAGTAGTAAATATTATTTAAAAACCAGCATGATACATACATAATATAAATAACAGAATAAAACTGTACGAAATATTTCGGTGTAATGTTGTCATCCTCAGCCGGTTACTAGTGTCAACATGTTAGTTGTTACTTGTTAAGTTGTTACCAGTTACCACTTAAAGGTATTTTTTCAGGTTTCAGTTTGCTTTCAGTTATTTTTATGTTTCACCTTCCCTACATGGATGTCTACTTTAATCTACCAATCTCAAAAATAATCCACATATATACAAATAAGTCTGTTTTTTTATATGTATATATGGATAATTATTGAGATTGGTAAATTAAAGTAGACATCCATTTAGGGAAGGTAAATAATAAAATAACTAACTTTTATTTACTGTATCTAACCCGTTCTAGTTCGATTAGGTTAATTGCAATAAAGTTGCATTGATATGTTTTGAAAATGTTTTATTACCAATAAATGTTTATGAGTAAATCCCAATAGCAGAACAATAAATATTTAGAGTATTCCAATAATTTCGGTCATTGTAGCTGTTACTAGTGTCCACATGTTAGTTGTTACTTGTTAAGTTGTTACCAGTTACCACTTAAAGGTATTTTTTCATGTTTCAGATTGCTTTCAGTTATTTTTACACAGTTTTTTTTTGTTTCACCTTCCCTACATGGATGTCTGCTTTATTCTACCAATCTCAAAAATAATCCACATATATATACAAATAATTCTGATTTTTTATATGTATATATGGATAATTATTGAGATTGGTAGATTAAAGTAGACATCCATGTAGGGAAGGTAAAACATAGAAATAACTAACTTTTATTGACTGTATCTAACCCGTTCTAGTTCGGTTAGGTTAATTGCAATAAAGTTGCATTGATATGTTTTGAAAATGTTTTATTACCAATAAATGTTTATGAGTAAATCCCAACAGCAGAACAATAAATATTTAGAGTATTCCAATAATTTCGGCCATTGTAGCGGCGCTACATTTACTGTAGCGGTAGCGCTCGCTACAATCTAGTGGGTGTAACGGTAGCGCCCGTTACATTGGAGCATGTAGCGGTAGCGGCCGCTAAATTTCAAAGTAGCGCTGCCCAGCTCTGGGTACTATTATAGGTAACGCTCATAGTTAAACCATGGGCGACTCTAAACTCCCGGATGAACACCTAACACATACTCTCCTTTTTCAGGTTACTGGGAGATCTGGGAGTCTGATGGCATGAAATTTTCTAGAATCGTACCACCTTTTGAGCCCATTAAAGGGCCCCACTCACTTCAGAGTCTGACTCACGAGTCTTTCTCGGCTCACTAAACAAACATACCACATCCCGAGCCAAGCCGTGTCTGCAATTGCCTGCTGTGGGATTCTGCTCGGCTGGGCTCGAATATCAGTGCGCCAATGCATTGTGTAGTAGGATTGCACGTTAGTTTACTCACCGAACGTAAGCTCTGAATCGTAACATATTTCCAGTGATAAAAATTTTAAACTTGTCCGGCCACTTGATTAAAATTTCGACACGCATCCTCAAATGATTCTGATAATCATTGCGGCTGCTATTCCTAACAAAATTCAACGCACTTGCATGACATAATCTTTGTAAATTTAATAACCAATTATCTGATTACATTTCAGGTTTCTCTCGTTCCGCCTATAATGCACCAAGCTCATCATTATGCACTAGAAGTGAAGCGTGTTGCGTGATAATAGCTATAACAACTTTTTATTTCCTTAAAACTCATCAATTTTCATTTTAAGTATTTGATTATTTGCACTAATTTGCAGAAGGACGGGACGAGCAAAATATATGAGAAGAAAAAAGAAATATCGCGGTAATTCGATC
The DNA here is from genome assembly GCF_000764305.2 of Hyalella azteca. Taxonomy (NCBI): domain Eukaryota; kingdom Metazoa; phylum Arthropoda; class Malacostraca; order Amphipoda; family Hyalellidae; genus Hyalella; species Hyalella azteca. Next base: position 73,999 of record NW_025946739.1, on the reverse strand, counting down.
TCGGCAATTAACCACATGTCTAGACAACAGAGTCGCTGATCTAATGCCGCAACAACCGTTAAGGTCAGTCGTGCATTCAAAATATTTAATCGAGTTATCGCTCCTTAATCCGACACATGAGGGCAAGTGAGCGTTGTTTCGTGCTGCCCCAGCGTATAAGTAGCATTTCAGTGAATTACATCCACGTATGTTGATGTGATGGTTTTTGTAATACTCAATTGGAATACCTGAAACGATTAATTTATGATTTGGCATGCAAAGTACAGGAATTACACAACAGATATGATGCGACAAATGAAAGATGAACGAAATTTCTTCCATTTATTATGTCTTGTAAAATTCTTCAAATTCTATTTATTTACAGTTATTAATCACATTACAAAATCGTCCTTTGGTTGAACGGCATTGTCGGGCACGTCAACGTTAGTTTGATCTCATTCACATGTTTAAAAGATAGTTACTGGCAATCTACATTCAACAAAAGAATTCCCCATACATTTTCTACTCTAACAACAAGACAATATTCCAGATCAGAAATGGAGCTGTAGATTACATTTTACCTGTGATCATTTTCACCGTTCGCAAAGTGTAAAAAAGCTTGGAGCCTGCAAAATTATATCGAAATAAGATCTGCTTTCAAGGAAACAAAATTATCCGGTAATTAGTGATGATCACTGGAGCTGATTTGGTTGGTCACGAGCCGCGAATATTTATGGACTCCCGACCGTCGTCGACGGTATCAAGTCTAGCAATTTTCCAATCAATGAAGCATTGTAAAGAGCCATGACTTTGTCCGTAGCTCTGATATATCATTCATCTTAAAACACAAAGGTTTAAATGGCTAAAAATATGAAGCAATTCTATTCCGGCATTCATGATCACGTGTGATCTTGTTGAAAGTAAAAGCAGCGCAAAAAAATATTCGTCAATAAATTATCCTTAAAAATTAAAACTAAAAGCCGTCTCCGAATTGAAACCAAGATAATGACGCAACTCCTCTTGTTAATACAAATGCAACCAACCAGACTTGTAATTTAACAGAAAAAACATTCGATATTCACAAGGTAATCCTCTACAACTAAACAGCCTAAGCTTGAGATCAGACAAACTGTCAAACTAAGACCCATCACGAGTAACGTGCAACTCATCACGCCCAAACTACTAAAGCCAAACGAGATTTTTCCCGACTGACACAATTGCTATCCAAATTGAACAGACGTTGACAAAAATTAATCGCATGGTGAAAATTTTTCGTCTTAAGAGCAGTAACACTTCGAGAAGTGCAGCAAAAAGGTGAACATTAATTGCAAAAAAATCAAAATTTGCAAAAAAATGATAGCATTGAATGAAATCATGACAAAAAAATGTTTTTACTGTAAATTGTCAGTAAAAAAACACATAGAACTAAAAGCAAGAACGGTGCAAACCTCGAGCATGCAAGTTCTAGCAATAAAACAACCGTTCAAATTACCCACAATTGAAAAAAGTAGGTTCTACAATCGTCAAGGTTGATGAACAGAACGATATCCAAACTTTGGAATGAGAGGCTTCCAATTCTTGAACACGAGAGGTAAGCTAGAACCTTGAGGACCTGAACTAGTTGTCAGTGATCAGAAAGGTGACACAAGCGTCATTTCAACTTAAAAATTGTTTCCCTTGTTAAATTTAACTGCACATTATTCGCTATTTAACAAAATAAATTATTTAAATTAAAAAGAATTCAAAGTTCAAATAAAATCGATGGAAGATGAAATGTATAAGACAAACGTAGCCCTCATTGGGTTAGAAAAAGTCTCTTGATCCAATGTCAACTTAAGACTTAACTTCTCTTAGGGAACTATTCCGTAACAACTCAAGACGGCCAGTGAATACGTTTAGTTCAAGGTTTCCTTTGCGCATAACAGAAGAGTTGAAGCCTAATAACCACAACTCGATTTAACTGGAGTGGACCAATGTCGTAAAACAGTTTCATAACAATACGTCTTTACTCGTAGCAACCAGATAGTTGGTTAGTAAATCAAAATTCATCCATGAAACAATATCCGTTCAAAGAATGAACAGCACAATTACGAAGTTTTTGCCACAAATGTATCTTTATCTTCACTAATAGCGATGGAGCTCATTTCAAACTTTCCTTTTGACGCAAAGCTTTTCATAAGAGTAGTTGAAGGCTTCAAATAAAAACTTTGACACCTCATATCTAATCTTTGAGAGTGATAGCTTTGGTTTAAAATTTGCAAGGAAATGTCACCTCGGAGCAAAATGTACTGCTAAAAAGTGAAACAAAACATTAAATTTCAAAAAATTACCCTTAAATTCACAATCAGATCACATTTGCTATTTGCTGACGTTTTTGTATCCTCTTTCTTGACTTCGAGTGATCATTGGCTTGCCGCTTCGAAGATGCATAGTGGCTGACTTTTTCTTAGGTGGCAGAGCAGTAGCGCTATCGTTACAGAGGGATGGCACAGAGTGGCTACGTTTCTTCTTGCCTACTTTGAAGGCATACTTGCTTGTCTTAAGAGACGAGCTACTTTTGACTGAGCCTGAGCAAAGGCTCTTAAGGCATGAAGTTTTGGTTTCGTTCGGAGAGCCTCTGTTGACGGACTTTAAAATACGATTAGAAGCAGACGGTTCAGAAGTTGGGCAAGAAACGGCAGAAACAAGCGAGTTTTCAATTTGAAATTTGTGTTCCAAGTTGGCATTTTGACCGGAGCAGCTTGACGTTTTGAGGTGAGAGGTGATTGTATCAATGCCACCGTCTGAGCGCATAGTCTTCTGTGGCACAGGCTTCGTCACCACTGATGATCGCGTGCGGTGCCTCACAAGCTCGACTTGCACCACGTCACCTGCAAAAGAAAGCCCGCTGACAACATCTGAATTTATACAATTACAAATAAATATATATCTATTTTATTAACCCTCTGCATCACGCGAGAAGACACAAAATCCAACGATTCAATGAAAAGTTAATGATTGATAAACATTCCATGGATAAGAAATTAAACGATGGTACCTCTGCCCAATCAATGACAGTCGGACAAACTTAGCATTTGGCAGCCAACAAAACTTGGCAGTAACACGGTAAGGCATGATTTGCAAAATACTTTTTCTGTGTCTTCCTCTCGTTACGTGACATTCGATACACTTCAATACTAGCCCGCTACTACGAAAGTGCGCGTTGCAAATGTTATGGAATCAGTAGGAGGGTCGGCGATGCTTGTCGTGACTTAAGTGTTTATAGGAGCTTTGTGTCAAATTGTGAAAGCTGGTAATTATAACTAGCCGCAACTAGCATACGCCATGAAGCGTATCATACACGGGGCTATTACTGGCTTACAATTTTACTAAACTGTGGGCGTTAGTGTGCGTCCTATGAGGCCACTATCAATAATATGTAAAATTTTCAAACGATCATATATCATACATTCATTATAGCGAATGAAAATATAGAATCTTTATTCATAGCCCTCAATTGCGAATGTTATACTATCAATGAATGACGAGGTCAAGTAAGATTCATCGTCCATCATCAGGAATTAAACTTTACACAATGTTTAGTGAAAGCTAAAGTTACTTTTTTATAACCATAGCAGTCTATTCCTAGCTAATCAGGTGGCCGATAGTTAGTCACGTGACCAGCTACTGACCACCCAACAGCCATTGAAATAAGAAAATGCTTCAATCTAGCGGCTGCCCCTCACTACTAGCTCCTGAAGCAGCGAAGGCAAAAGCTCGATAATTGGTGATTGCCACAACAGGCCTCGAAAGCTGGCCGGATTTCTGCTGAGAGTTAAAAATTTTCTATGCAATCGGCGCAAAGCTCTTGGGCTCGTCTAGTCATCAAATAAAAAGTATAATGGGACTTAGCTGCTAAAATATTTACTTACCCGAGCCATGCTGAACAAATTTCTTCAATTTTAATTTACTGGCTGGATCAACTGTGGCTGAAGGTGAGGAGACGCTGGCATCAGAGTTGCTGCTGCTTGTGTTACAAGATACCCATGTGCTGCTTGATATAAGAGGTATTTGAATATCATCTCTTTTGCGATTAACTTTGCTAGATTCAGAAGTTGTTGCTGAGGACTTGGATTTCGAAGTTTTTGGACTAGATTCAAGGGAATGGCTAACACTAGAAGCGTTACTTACATCACTAGGGATAACACTAGACGCACTACTAGGAGTTCTGTCACCTCGAGAATCTTCAGGTTGCAACGGAAGCTGGTCATTACATTTGCATTCTGCACACGACTTCTTAACGTTAAAGCACTGATCAGTTTCATCCTCATCTCTCTCCCTCTTAGCTGCTCTATTACTGGCGATGCTTGCAGAAGGGATGTCGTCTTTGCCGTCACTATTAGGATTAGGTGGGTGGGAGTTAAGTTTCTTTTGAACCAAAGTTGAGCTTCTTCTAGGACTGTCACATTTAGTACACAGAGACAATCTGGTAGCTTGGCTTGTTGCAGCGGCAGGTGATGCTACAAAGTCCGATGAAATGGTCCGGCCACCAGAGCGCAGAGAAGGGAGGGATGAAGGAACTTTTAGTGATGACAAAGATGATGAGAGAGGAGATAGAGTACTAGTCGAGATTGAAGCTAATGAGTTCTTCGCTGCTATCAAGGGATTGACAGCCATAGCACATGGTGCGGCAGCTCGCTTTGTGCCTAATTCCGACGTGCCTGGAGTAGAAGCTTGTTCATTGTCCTCTGCTAAGGCTTTAGGGAATGGCTTAGATGGAGATTGCGGGATAGGTGCCCGGTCATTTTCATTCCTGTTCTCGCAAGACTCGGGATTAAGCTGCCATTTTTGCGGCGATCTTTCAGTTATTCTTAGAAGTCCGTGAGGTGTTTGGCCATCAGTAGATTTGCTGGACTTGTTGGTATCAATATTGTAGACGTGCACCTGGACCTTGCAGTCAGCGCTCTTGGCTGGAGACCCTACTGAAGTGGAGCTGGCAGCAGCATCTTGAGCGGTGACGTTTGATGGAGATGACAGGCCTTTGCGTTGCAGTAATACCTGTCAAAAATAAAATTAATTTCAGGACAAGACACTCGCGAAGAAAAAAAGTGCAGCCAGGTAAGGTGAACTTGACACCTAAAATTTTATATGTCGAATCACAGGGCGCTAACAAGTTAAGTTAGATGCTTAACACCAGTTAAATTTGAATTTACAAGTCAAAATAGTTAAAAATTCAAGACAATTTGCTAGGTACATTTTCAGGAATAGTCTGAAAATACTCTAGGCTCAATTGGATCAAATAGGTACGATGTATCGACATCATGTTTTTTTACAAATTAGTTTCAACGCTTGAAAATGTATCAAAGATCATTTAAAGATATAGTAATAAATGTGGATACACAAAAGTTAAATTATTCCATGAAATGATTCTGAAACTAATGAGAGCAGTTCAGCATTGTTTAAAATATACCAAGAAACATCAGTGCAATAAAACAAAGCATTATGCCAACGCTGGGAAGAGAGATCACCCATGCTGGGACTCTGAACGCAATAGATGAGAAGTACCTCTCTCTTGGGGCGGCCAGGAGGGTCCAAGAAGACCACAACAGCACTCGTGTTGTCAGCGCGCAGGTTGCAGCGGCTGTAACGATCCAGAGCTCCCTTCACCACGGAGCGTGACGGGTTTACCCACATGTGTTGCTGCACACATAATTAATTACCTACATTTAGTGAACATTGAGGAAGTTAGGATGGAGATTTCATGGGATTAAGGGCCTGCTTAGGTGAAAGAGTATATATATTTTGGACTATATATAGATGTTCAATTGAACCTTTAAGTAGTTCAAAAGTAGAATAGAGTTTAATTACAACAATTGCAATCAAGGACACATATATATAGGTATAAGATTTATATTTGACGTGAACACAAAGCAGTATACATCATTATACTGTTTCCAAATGTGAAGAAGCTAAAGCCTAGTTATTTCAACTTACAGTTCCACATGGCATGACCAGGCCCAGATAATGGTTCTCATTGTTCAGTTCTGTGTGGTAGGCGATATTGACGGCCATATAGGGCGACATGACGTTCCATAGGCCATCTGTGCCGAAGATGAGGCAGCGGTGACGCTTGATGTCTATAGGATGGACGTGCACATCAGGCACAGGCGACACCACAAACTGGTTGTTCGTGGGGTTGTAACTCCAAAGATCACCTGGAACAAAACCACCACTGAAGATTCTCACGAATCTAACCAATATAAATATAAAACAAATGAATTGAAAGAAAGCATTAGCACAGAATTAAAAAGCATTAGCATAGAAATTTTTTAAACAATACACATATACACTCGTTGGAATATACTGTAATAATATTCAATGCCGATAGAATTTCATCAAATTATAAGCTCAGAAATAATGTATACATTTTTCTCAGCAATTATTAATGTTAAATTATTGTGTCAAAACAGGATTGCTCCAATTAGATTCTCAACCAAAATTTAGAACTCAACATTGGATTAAGGTTAATGTGGAATTTCTTCCTCATGTAACCAAAATCTGATTTCATGTCAGCTACTTCAGCCTCCTGACAAGTGAACTCACCCAGCGATCTTGCAACAGCAAGAAAAGGAATCTCGTCCATGGGGGTGGACCTTCTGACAGGGCCCTTATGGCCTCGCTTGGGCCTATTCCACACCACACGAGGAACACCCGATTTGTTGACCACCTTGCCTCCACAGCGAGTGATGCGACTCTTCTCCTGGTTACTCTCTGGTTTGTGGTCTTTGGTTAGATGCTCCCCCAACCAGTAGCCATCTGTAGGGTTAAATACAAGTCCAGGGTGAGTCACCAAAATTTTGTGATCTGAAACCTCAATAAAAAAGGACTTATTGAAAAAGACATTACTTGAATTTATCCATCACTTAGTTATAAATAAGACATCGGACAAATGACGTCTTCTGTTTCCAGTGCATTCAGCTGGTCGATTTTTGAAGTTCCCTTCAACTTGCTTAAGCATATTGACAGGTACGGTATTTTCTTATCTTCTGGTGAGGTTACCTTCTGTGACCAACCCAATCCCTCTATTTGGCTCCATGTCAATTTTTATGGGAGATATCTTAAATCGATTGTTTACAATGACTGTTCAAGGAACCTACAGCATTTGACAAACAACATACCCCAAGCTATTGCCAACATACCCATCAATATGCTTCAGTGAGTCGACTGGGACTACAAAAAATGTCAAAAATCAAATAACAGAATGCATTGACAATGGGGAACATAATTTATTTGATGTCATCTTTAAAACTAAGTGATACATAAATTCAGGTGATGTCTTTTTCAATAAAATTCATCTTGTAATGATATCTTTCCTAGTTCTTTTTTATTGAGTTTTCAAGTCCAGATGTTTCCACAAATCACCCTGTATGTAGTGTAAATGCAAATACTAGAAACAAGTACATGGTGTAACCATCCAACATGCTAAATGAAATATCAAATTTCCTGGAATTGTTTCATGAATTTTGGTGCACTTGCACATTATGAAATAAGTAACTACAAGTGAAATTGAAATAAAAAAGGAACTCACTGGAGTCTTCATAACCCAAGCAGATCCCCGAGTCTCCAACATGACCAATGTAGATCTTCTGCTTGCGGATGAACGCCACAGAGGCTGTCGACCCAGAAGTACTAGGCCAGCCAGATGCTGTGAGAGGCCATTTTTCTGGAAAGAACAATATAATAAGTAAATTTAGAAATAAGCTTAAATTATTAAACAAATCTTTCTCAATTTATTCAAATTCCAATCAAAATTCTTTAATTTTGCATAAACTTAGGCCATCACCAATGCAGTGAGTTGCAGCTCTTTAAATAATATATTAAAATAATATATTAATATTTTAGTAAGAAGAGACAAGTATTATCAAAAATGTTGTTTGGGCCAGCCATCCTAGACTTAAAATATGCTTAAATTTTCATTAAATTTTATAAAATTGTTTAATCATTACTTGTTTTTGTTGAATATCTACAAATAAATTTGTGGCAAAGAAATTAGATTCTATATAATTTTCTCTTATGACTGTAACTCATAGAAAACTTTTCAGACAGACTTAGTTACATAATTGTGATGGGGGAATTCACATGATGCGAGTTTTCACGTTTTACTTGAAAATTATTTTTTCAGGTAATGAATTTCACTTGTAACAAAGCATGGAAATCTGGGGATACAACATTCATGATAAATTAGTAATGAAAACACATATCTACTTCTTTACATTTGCAATCAATGTCAAGAGACTTTTGTAAACCATACATTTGATTGGAATGAGTGTACCAACCAATTCTGTAAGTGGTTTTTAGTGACATATATGGCCAAATTTCATTTTATCTAATAAGTATATGTGATAAGAGAGATACTTTGAAGATTTCAATCTTAACAGCATTGAAATCGAAGCAGAAACTCAAATTTTCAATATTTTTCAGGCATTTAATGACCTGACTTCAATACATCCTTTTATTTAAAAAATTCATATTTTTTGTTGGTTAAACTGATGAGTGATGGCACTTCTAGCCAATGCTGTCTTTTGTTTATTTAGTATGCAGTTGTGTCTTGTGAGAGGTGATGCTAGTGTTCTGTGGACTGGTCCATAATATAGCATCGATCAGTCCAAAATCTCAAAATACCATGTTTTTGTATATTACTATAGAATTGCACCATGCTTTGCAGAGTTGCAGGTTGCCATAGCAACCAGTACATAGCAAACCATTTATTCATGACTAACCAAAGAAACACTCAGGCACTTGCATCATTTTGAAATTTAAATGTGGTTGCTTTACACAGCACATTAAGGTAAGGTTCAAGATCAAAATGAAAACATGAGCAACATGTTGCAAGTTTAAACACAACACATCACTGCATGGAGAGTAGCCTGAGGCTTACAAGTGCTTCTCTTTGTTTACATTACAGATGATCAAACTTGTTTCGAATGTCTATATTTTCTATCAACATTCTTTTGTCATATTTGTAAAACAATGCATGCTATTGGTATGGTTTTGGTTTTATGTATTATGGCATTAGTATTTTTGCATGTTATAGATGTTTTTAGGTACTTTTTTGTCTAATTCCATTATGAATAAGTTATAAATCAAACTTTTATGCAATGAGTTTCTCTGGACCTGGCTGCTTAGTTAACACAAAACCTAACTTTTTGCACAACCAAACAACTCATAAGTCTCATCAATACTGAACGGATCTGCTTGAAATTTGGAATATAAATATAGATAATCAATGCACTGCAAAAGGAACAATTACAAATTTTACATCAATTTTGTTTNCTAGAAATTTAGAATATATGCAGGCATGGTGCCATTCTAGATGCATTCTTCATTGCCATCTATTTATGGAATTTCTGAGCATGCGTGTGCTGCGGCGTGAATTTCTGAGCGCACTGCACCGCAGCATCATGGTTCAGCTGACGGCTAGCAAGTGTGAGTGCTGTCTGATGGTGGCAGTTGACCACCCACCATCAGACATTGTCACTTGCACCTGCCACCATCTAAATGCCTATCCAATTCACAAGGAAATCTAGGTAATTATACTACTGTTTAATGACAAATTGAAAATTTAAATAACACATTCATACCATAACTGCAAAATAAAGACTGTTTCATGTGAAAAAAAGTAGAAAACAATTTATTTTACCAACTGAAATACAACACTTGCAAAGTTGCACTCCAGTCGGTACTAAAGCTAACAGAAGGAGCCTGGAACATCATAATCCTCATTCCTACCAGTCTTACTGACTTAACTAACGGAGGAAACACTCATTCATTTACACGCATTTAAAATTTTAATGTGCTTCCTTAACACTGCACTTTAAGGCAGGATAAAAAATCTAAATAAAAAAATAAGCAACACACTTTTTGTTCACACGCAACACATTACCATATGGTGAATTGCATGAAGCTTGTGCTATGCTGCTCCATTTTGTTTACCTTACAGACCATTGAACTTGTTTCAAATGTCTACCAGAAAATTTCCTCTAATGGATGCTAGACTAGGCACAGACTTTGCTGGTCACTGATCCTATAATGGAAGTCTCTAGACTTGACTGAATCACATTTTTTTGTTTCAATTAAGAATGATGCAATGTAAAAATTTGTAATTGTTTCAAATACAGCACATTGGTAATATCTACTTATATTCCAAATTGCAAGCAGATGCATTCAGTTTTGAGTAACTTAGGAGTTGTTTGAATGCCTTAAATATAGTTTATTCATATCAATTAAAAACAAAATAATATAGAGAAGCGTGGCAGCCAAAACTATGAGCGGACAGACGCACGCTCCAATACAAACGGGCCAGCAGTAGCGGCAGCATGCTCGTCCTCTTTCAGTCTGAGTGGGATGGCATGGAGTCCTGGATGAGTGCCTTACAGCCAGGCATGGGATATATCTACTTGGCGAGTCGCAACTGAATTTTTTGAGCTGAGGTTTCATGGATTAGCCAGCCATGATTCCATTTCTTTGAGTCATGAATTCCATGTCTCGGGAATGAAAAGCCATTTATGAGCTGCAAACTTATTCACAAAGTCCATGCATATTTTACCTAAATCTTTAAATTGACCCTAAAAACAGTTGAACACCAAAACTGGCATTTGCCTTCACTTAAGTGGCAACTGAACACATGATGATGTCTGACCCCTCAGACGTGACTGCAGCTATGCAATCTTCAAGGAAACATTTTGGATTGACATGTTTTTATTACATTCTGCAGGATATTTTAGCAAGAGCATTGAAGTAATGCAGATTGTGCCATCATTGTGGAAGCTTAAAATTTTGTGAAACGATGTGTTTGCAAAGTGCAAACTGCAATTCTTGCAATTGAATAAAAATACATGACATTAGAGCCACGAGATTTCCCACGTACTGAAATTATATGATAATACAATATTAGAGCTGCAATACTTCAGAAAAAAATAGGACTTTTCCAGTCCTACTCTTTTCTTAAGTAGGGCTTTTTCAGCAGGCTGAAAAAATCCAGTCATGGCTTGCCAAGTAGCTATATTCCATGGCTGCTTACAACAGCAACTGTGCACTGTGCAGCACCATAATAGTTAGCAACCCAAGGTAACCACCCGCCCCCATTCCTCAAGAGAGTGAAGAGACTGCAGAGAGTAGCCCTGGAGCACTCCCACTGTCCCAGTCCTGGTGTACGTAATTGACCAACAATTTCCTAGAATTCAACCATGGTGCCAATTAGTGAATTACTAATTTAATATGCCCCATAGTGGTAAACCAGAGCTTTTTTAGAACCAGTTCATTTTTTGCTTTTCTCATTTACTCAAGATTTAAACCAATTTCTTATGTATGATAATGCTGGTATCCAGGATACTTTACTGGTCTACTTATAGGACTCAGAAATGAACTTGAAAGAGAGTCTAAAAAAATCTCTGCTTTGCCACTATGCTATGCCCCAGTCTCCGGAACTGACTGTAGCGTAGCACTCGCCACTCTGCTGGTTGGGGTGCAGGAATGTGACTGCAATGGCTGGAATCCCACCATTTCACCAAACTATATACCACACTATATGTTTAACTATACCACACTAAACTATATGCTCTATACTATACCACACACTCCAGCAACTGAGTTGCTAGGTAGTTGCTGGAGNACACGCAAATGTATGACGTCACCATTTCAACCATCAATGAACGCATGGAACTAAAACAAAGCTTAATATAAAGGAAAAACTAGAGAAGTGACAGAATTACCTACGATGTCGGAATATACCGCGTTTACCATAGTGGCAAACCAGAGCTTTTTTGGAATCAGTTCATTTTTAATTTCCTCAATAACTCAAGTTTTAAACCAATTTCTTAAGTATGATAATGCTGGTATCCATGATACTTCATTGGTCTACTTATAAGACTCAGAAATGAACTTGAGGGAGAGTCTAAAAAACTCTCTGCTTTGTCACTATGGCGTTTACCCTACCTAGATAGGGATAGGCTACCTATATTCCATGCCTGACTCCAAGTGTATAGAATTAGTTAACTTGGAATGCTAGTCTTAGTCATGCTCAACTGCTCAAGTACACACAACTTCACATAGCTATTCATTTTATTTATTATTATAAATGAATAGGTACAATTCTCAGTCATGGCCCATTCCCAAGCCCAAGGAGTTTGGAAATTGGACATCCCAGTTACAGCAGCAGCAAAGAATCCACATTCAAATGATAGACTTACCTACAACTTTCCACATTGCCATGTGAGTTTGTATAAACCCTTCTCTGATAGCATCTAGCACGTCGTTATCATCATCAGACCAAAATGAACGCTGAGAAACAATATTATCCATAAGATGATCTTTAGCAAAATGTGCAGCCTCCTTCCCGCCATGGCCGTCGAAAATCCCAAAAAACGCGTATTCAATGTCTTTCTTGTCTGCAGTTCGCTGATAAGCTACCACAAATTCATCCTCCATATATTTTCTATCGCCTTGATGTAAATAGGCCGATGCTCGGAGATTTACTCCGACTCGGCTAGGCATTTTGAAGGGATTTGAAACGTTGTCCAACACCACCATATGACCAACGGTTACTGCTGCTTTCGAATATGATTGGACGTCGGTTCCAATAATGTTGAGATGTCACTCTGCACCAAACCGCATTTTATATCGTTGAATGCCGTATCCATGATGCAAAGAAAGAATATATATCAAGAATTTATATTTAGCAACATTGTAGTGCGCTTAGCTGAATCAAAAGTGAATAAATTTAATTGCGTCATTGTCTGGTGTGCGTACTTGATGAATCCTGTTCAGAGTTCTGCGGAAATGAGACACTATTCTGATTCAAACTTGGAAGGTTAGAGCTTATTAGTTTGTATTAGATTCACACTGTGTAGAATTATTCGACATACGTTATTCATCATTGAAGGATTGCTGAAAAACAATATAACAGAATTAACAGCACGAATATTTTAAGTAATCAAGCACATGAAATAAAAACTGTGAGATAATTGTCAAAAACCTTCATATACATAATCTGAAAATTACAGCGTCTCAACGAGGTTTTTTGGTAACCCGCAATCTCTGGCCCTTAGATTCTATGATAATTCGAAATACACAAAGTTTAAAACCTTAGCGCTCGATTCATGAGAGTCTCATTTTAATCACGCAGAAATTTGTGACATCAAAAGTCGTCAGCGGGCAAATCAGTGCGTTCATAAGTTAGTCGGGCAAGGACAACTATAAGCAGATACAGTAAATTATATTTTCCGATCGTAATTTTGTCAAATCGATACCGATTTTGACTAAATTCGTAAAGATGTAATGTATTCAAAGTGCACTCGTCTGGACAGATATCAGAGCATTCACCAGAGTGTTCAACATCGAAGGGCTTCAAAATTATCACATAAAAGGAGCGATTTGTACGAATGGAAATCATGATTCGAAATAAATAGACGAATCTATGGACTTTGGTTTTGGATAGTTTTTAATTTTATTCTCATTTTACCCTGAAAGATTAGCACTTTCTTTTCATAATTCATTAACGGAGTCAAACGCTAAACGCAATTCCAGCGCAATTGAGCAGCCCACGAGTCATGACCCCCTCAATTACGAATGAAATTCAAAACATAACTAATTATTAGAAAAGCGCCGCGAGAGAATTTTAGCAAAATTTACGTCGTTTTTTTCTCGTTTAAATTAAAAAAAAAAACGCAACCGAACAGATCACGACTCCCTCGATTTTGAACGGATCGACATAAAATTTAAAACATAAGTACGATTGGAGCAGAGAGGTGCGGGTTCGAGCACAGCTCTGTGTGCCAGTTTCTGGTTTGAATCCGCAAGGAGGCCAGCGGTTCAGCATAGCAAAATTGGAGCAGTGAGTTAAACGATGAAGCTGTTGTTTGTTGCTGTCGTGCGCCCGAACCTAGAGCTTGGAAACTCCGTGTGGTCACCGAAACTTGTATTGTACAAAAATTGGAGAGTGTTCAAACATGTGCAACATGGATAATTCCAGGCTTGAACGGCAAGTCTTACGAAGGAAGATTGTAAAGCTTACAAGCTTCAATATCGACGGCTGCGTGATGACCTCATTGAAGTATACAAGTATGCTCCTGGAAGGTCTCAGAAGCATTACTAGAACTTGAAAAAAGAACGAACACCAGGGTGCCACGGCTATAACTAAAAAATTGCATTGCAACTCATCGACGCGACAACACTTTTCCTCGCTTCGAGTCACCGACATGTGGAAGTGACAGTGTAACAGCCTCCCTGAATATATCGTTGACGCTCAGAGTATGAACGCCTTCAAGAACAGACTAGATAGAGCTAAGGAGAAATATATGACCAGACTTGAAAGGAATAGCACCATATCGAAACTGTGGAAGTAGTAACTATTTCAAACTATCATCAGTTTTGAAAAGATCAGGTCAATGGACCTGTTTTCATAGAGGTAATAATAATTGTCATTGCCAGAACTTAAAATTATTACAAAATTATCAGATATTATACTTATTAAAACTGGCCATGGTTAACTGGATTACGATGTCGATTAAGTTTACTTTGCAATAACTGTATTTGTCGTTGATAATCAGACGAAATTCATAGGTGAATTATACCTAATTAAGACAACATTAGTCGTCTGTGGGCCTCGTGGAGTGGTCGTGCATGTGCAATAGCGACAAGACTTCTAGCTAAATTGTATCAAAATAGAGAAACTGAATTGTGTTGTGGCATCGGCCACTATCATCTTGCGGTTGTAGAAGTCGTTTGGACGCCTATTACACCACGGGATCTCGAGTCTAGCTCTGCCTCTTCTTTTGAAAAGGTTCATCTGCCTTCAGCCCCACGCAAGCAAATTAGCGTAAAATCCTCCACCAGCAAGCACTCTTGTATCGTCTACGAATGCTGATGCGTGCGTCAGTTCTGCGTCTGTGTCGGCTATGCGGACGGGGATTGCACCCCAGCCATTTAGCACTTGGCTCTCCATTCTTACCCATGGTCATGTCTTGCAACTACACGGAGCTACGTTCAAGTGCTACTAGTAATCCAACCGTTTAGGGAATTTCCAGCCGTGAAATCACGTGCAAGAAAGAAATTTTGTACGAATTCGTGGTTTTCATCACAATGAATCCCGAGAAAACATACAATTTGCTTAAAACTTAAAAGGCAAGTCGCTTCTGAGAAGGGTAAAATATTAGAGTAAATGTGGGTCCAGAGTCATGTTTACTAGGTTAACTGATAGCGCCTATTCCTAACGAACTTTTGGCTACAACTTGTAACTCATTATATGAAGTCACCTCAAAGTATCGAGCAGTTAGCAGACGAGAATAATAACACCATTGATCAGTCATAACCTTCTAATCACAATAAACAGTTACGTAACGTGATGTGCGTATGAGAAGGAATTGTCTACGGAGAAAGATTTAGATCTGTTAATCGTGTCAGACATAAATGAAATGCCAGCATGTACATTGATGATGATAATAACCGCACAAGGCCGAGCCTCGCCAGAACCCAAAACGCCGTTGGGTGTGAGCCAAATTTTCATGTTGAACTCGGAGACACACGATAAAAACGATCACAATAACAACAACGAAAATGATAATTTAGGATAAGTATAGAAGCGCAGATAAAAATTGACGATCTTGATCGGGGATGAAAATAATCTGCAAAAATTATACAAATAACGATGCTGTAGAATTTAGATCTTAGGAGACCTTGAGCCAGCTCATCTACACGCGACATCGTCGGCAACGTCAGGAGTCGCTTGATGCTTCTTCAGCTGGACCAGGAGGGCTAAGATGTATTGTAGCTCCTCCTGCGTTACAAAGAAATATGCACACTTTAGGCACGGATAAATATTTCATCAGGCAGCGTTGCAATCAAGCGCTATGAAAGTGAGTTTCCTCAAGCTGAGAATTAAGAGAAAAAATCCTGATAGTCCATCAACACCATTACAAGACAAGATGAACAGGTATCATGCAGCATTTTACTGACAAGGTTTTACATCATATTTCAAGAAGGTAATAAATAGTGTTCATAAATAGCGATAGTTGAACTATTACGAACTTACATTCAGATCCCATTTCGGTTCAAAGGAGGTTATAGGATTCTACCATCATGTCTTCACTATCTCGAGAAAATACACTCTAATACACAATTTCAATTATAAAGTTCTGTTAATTGACAGAAGGATTGTATTGTAAAAAAAACTAGCAAAAATAATAACATCCCATACCATTGAAACGAACAGCAATCGTATCACCCGTAGCACAAAAGCTTACACGATTGAGTTAATTTTAAATTAGATCAACCATTTAGATTAACAATTTTACTTCTTGAAACATACCAATTTAGAGTGAACATTCAAGAGATTAATTCTATTCATATTTTCACTCGAGCAAAAGAGTGAAAAAGAAATTAACGAACCTGGACTTCATCTCGATTTTTAATTGAGTCAAATCTGCATTTCAAAGCTTCACAGAGGGCATCATTGGCGGCCAATTTGTGTTTAACTTCTTCGCTGACAGAGCAAAGTTTCAGCAGCGCTGAGCAGCAGTGTTCTCTGCACTGATCCGACGTACAGCAAGCCTGTGGGGGCAATATGATTTATAACGCCTCATGTAGAAAACCTCGCGTCTTGAGCAGTTGTGCAAGCAAGGGATCAAGGCTACATAAATGTTACATTAACTGTGTAACGAATTACAATAGGGATGCACTACAGAAAGGAAATTGATGCATTAAAACAAATGGTGACGAAATTTTTTTTTTAGAAGCTAACAATGAAAGTAAAAATTTTTCTTTGGGGTTCTAAGTAACGCGCGTACTGTTTGTGAAGTTCGTTGAGCACTGACGCCACACGTTGGCTGTCCGTTGAGATAACCAGAGCACAGGTATTCAACCAGCAGGTCCGAGTAGCCCATGGAGGTGAGCTGGGCTGCGTGTGATAAATATCATTAGTTACTGGTACCACGTTCTTAATGCGTGTGCTAAAAGGCACAATGAGTATTCGTCTAATCTAATCAATAGACATCGTCTGATGAGGTTCATGAAGCCGTTCTTGACTTTTCTTCTATTGTAGTTGGAATGGTACCATTTATTTCAGCAGGTACTTAAATTTTTATTCTCTTTCAATTTAAATCCATTTTATTCGCACCAAGCATGGAACAAAGAATCATAATTTTTGTCTTGGGTAATCAGTATATACCAACAGGCATCAGAATTATGATCTAGAATTTTCGTAACAAACATTCAGAAGATTTGCGACATATTAGTCAATTTACTGAGCTAGTCTTTTTGGTTTTCTCACAAATAGTGAAATGAGATGGTAATCATCACATAAATACGATATTCTGAAATTACGACCAAATTTGCCATGAATGACTACTCACTGCAATTGGAGGTTGAACTTAAGTTGAAGTATGAAATGGGTGGTTTAATATATCAAGAAAAATAGAATTCTCAATGTACGCTTTAAAAGTTTAAACAATATTTGTATAATTTCTTTTCTAAAGTCATAAATCAACCAAGAAATTAAAAGCTAAGAAAACTCCAAGTAAATTCATCATAATTTAATTGAAAAGGTTTTGGATACAAGTTCCATCATCACTCATCAGTTCGAAACATCAAAGAATATAGATAATTTCAATTTCACTCACCAACAGCTGGCTTATATTCATCGAGGAGAGCAGCTATCAGAAATATGGCTTTGATAAAGACCTTCTCCTCCCCCAACTGCATGGCACGCATCAAGTAGGAAAATCCTCCACGCTCATCGAAAGCTGCAGTTGCCGCCTCATGGCCTCGAATAAGGCCTGTGGAAATAATTTAGACATGCATTACACACATGGGATGTACATAACTAATTGTGTATTAAAACTGGAAATAATGTGCATAGTTCCAAACCATTAGTCATACTAAATTTGTACGTGTAAAAAAACAAAAAAAAAAACAAAAATTTGGGGTGTATTATGTTGACAGCACCAGAAATATGCTACAGAAAAGCTAAGTATAAAGATAATATGAAATAAACAGCATAATGGAAATTCAAGAATTGCTTATTGCCTAGAAATTAATAAGATACCTAATCAATATGCTTTCAGATTATTATAAATAGCATAAAACCCAAGATAATGGAGCGGTTTCATACTCATAAAATAGCATTCTGAAATAAATGTTAAAATTGGACCAAACAAAATCTCAGATAACTTCTCTTTAAAATGCTTAGGATGTTAATGTATTGAAACCTTGAATTTGCTGTTCAAAAGTGAGTGGCTTAACAGCTCAGGTCACTCCTAGACTAATGAAGGCAAAAAGCCAAGTTTTAACATTGAATGGAGAATATGGTTGTCAAATTGCTCCCAATTTTTAAGGAGGCAAAAAAGAAGGTGTCATATACACACTTACATGACACAGCAAACAAAGCTTTAGTCTTGACAGTGACCGGGGAAGCATTATTGTCGAGCAGGTTCAGGAGTTTATCAAGAACTCCGTGATGCTTGAGAAGCTCATCCTGGCACTTAGGGTTGTTTTGGCATACAACAGCCAGGACCTCACATGAGAGTTCCAGTACCAAGGCGTGAGGAGAATCCAGGCAGGACAACAAAACTGGAAAGCCTCCCATCTTCACAAGGTCTGTAGACAGATACAATTAAGTTAATATATTTCTTTACTTTCTAGAGCAAATTTCCCAAGTCTGAGAAGCCATAACAGTGAATAAACAATATTGATAGAAATTTATATAATTGGTCAAATGAACATTTCAACGGTAGATAAAAAGCACAGGAAAATGGTGAAGGACTCCATTAATACAAACATATTATGCAAGGACTTCAGATCAGGTTATATTTATATTTCAGGTTACCTATATTATCAGAGAAGAGATGCAAACAATGAGGAACAGATAAGGTGCAAATAAAAGCTATTCATTAAACAGAACACCAAATAAATTATAAAAGAAAGGCTTGAACATATATATAACTCAGTAACACAGGAAGTATTGGCTAATACACTTCTAAAGTCAAAAGTTTAATCAAAAGTGGTTGGAAATTGAATAGATCCCTCAGTATTTGATTGTATCAGTACTAACTACTAACCATTAGCATTGTCCACATCTTGCACCAATTCGATGAGTTCATCCAATGCCTTTTCTTCTTCTTCACACTCTGACATCTGTTCATGCAGGTCAGTGCTAGAGGCTAGAGTCTGAAGATGAGCAGCCATTACCTTGGCCACATTTGTGGTCATGCTGCTTAGAACATTCTCCAAAAACTGCCGTCTCTGTGGAAGAATGAAAAATCATTGTAAATTCATAAATTAAATATTAATTTAGCCTTTAACAGAGTATTATATGCAATTTAAATATATATTACAGAAGAAATATTGGAATACTAAACTAAAAAGAAATCCAAAAAAAGACATTACCACACTGACACACTCTTCTGTCAAATGCAGCAGCAGCAGCAGCAGCACCAATGAAACACAAGTTGCCACTTGGCTAATACTGCACATACCCTGCTGTTCATCACTAAAAACTGTGTAATACTGGTCATTTGTAAAAAAAAAGTAAAAAACTACTTTGTCCATTTCAGTGTTTGGTCATATTTACAATTTATGTGGTTTGATAAAGACATGATGACTACAAAGTGTTGGTTAGAAAATGTGGTTCAGACTTTCAGTTCTGTCTGTAACTAAGAATCATTAGGAATGTTTTGATTGAAGCTTTGATTGGCCCTTTGAAGGCCAGAAAATTACATGCTGTGGAGAATCAGGAGAAATTATTGGCATTGAAATTTGTTGGTAGCCTAGCTAATTACACAGGCAAAACTCAATCAAAAGAGAATAGAACACAAACTGACAATGCCAAGGTTAGTATGGCACCAGGTACCTCAAAGGCAGCATGAAAGGCTCAGCTCAAAACTGTCAAAAAACAATGGAAAAATTAAATTTATTAAAATTAATTTAAGAAAAAATCCTACCTATATTCTATATGTACGGTGACACACAGCTATGGCCTATGCTATTGCTAATAAATAATGCTCTGATATTGTACTAAGCAGTCTAAGCCTGTAAGGAATGTACTAAGCTATTCTGCTATTCATCACAGTGAGCGCATTGATTGACTGACAGGAGTTAGCCTATGCACTAAGTAAATGCTTCTTTACCCTCCTCCATTTTACTGTGTCAATTAACAATTACAGTCAATTTGAGTCAAATAAATGAGTCAATCAAGTGATCACTGGACACTGATAAGCTGTTCGCATCATTACGTTCGGGCTTTGCACAAGACAAGTTTGAATATATCAACTTACTTCAGGGTCGAGAACCGAAGGATTGGAAGTATTATTAGGTGCATCTTCCCGGGCGGTTATGGCCGTGCAAAAATTGAGAAGCCCTTGCATGTTGCGTGGAGTGCGCTGAGGTTGCTGATCTTCTCCACTCATGGTCACCTTTGGTCGGATTTATAATAAATGAATGTACAAGAATTAGACACCAACTGGTCAGAGAAGTGATACGTACTGATATAATATTTATGAACACAGAAATTTCACAATTTAAATTTTAAACAATTTATTATAGGAACACATTGAATTGATGCTCTCGAGTTTCGAGAACGAAGTAGAATGATGATTCGCTCGGTCCTGGATCCGTTTTACAGAGCATAGAACATTCGCGAGCAACAATTCTCGCGGAAGCCAGGATTCTCGAGAATTCAGCAGATGTATTGAGAACATTCGAGGGTTTAGACGGAGTACGAAGTTTTAATTAAATACCATAGAATATGGATGCACGTTGCACGCAAAAGAATTTTTACATTAGAAATCATTTGCAATTTTGTTAAATTTGGTTGCATTTATAGATGCTCACAGTCATAGTACTGATAGTAACCTCAACTGCAGTGGTTCCCAAAGTGGGCGATATCGCCCCCCTGGGGGAGGTGGAAAGATATGGGGTGAGGAAGAAAGAGGCAGAAGGGGGGCGGCAGTCCGCGAAGTCGAAGTCAGAAGCTCGTGCGTTTGTTTGACGATTTGTACACAACACATGCAGAACATGACTCCGACTCGAATAATTTTTCACGAGCTAAAAATCACCGATTGGTAATTAAGAATTTATATTAAAAATTTCGTTAAAATCTGTTCAGTAGTTTGGAAGAAATTCTTTGATCACTGCGAATTTCGGCCCAAATCGCCATACAACTCCCGAATGAAGGTGGAAATTATATTTTTTCACAAGCTGAACATCACCGTTAGGTCGTAATGAATACTTGTTCCGAGTTTTATCGAGCTGCGTTCCTTAATTAGGGAGATATTCCTTGGTCACTGAATTTGGAGATTGGCCGTGAGACTGGCTGCTAGACCGACCACGAGTAGAGGCAGAAGGGGGGCGGCAGTCCGCGAAGTCGAAGTCAGAAGCTCGTACGTTTGTGTGACGATTTGTACACAGCACATTCAGAACATGACTCCGACTCGAATAATTTTTCACGAGCTAAAAATGGCAAAAGATTCACTGGGAAGCCGAAGGGGGCGCCAGCTTGAAAAAGTTTGGGAACCACTGCTCTACTGTATGAAACGTTTTATATTCCAAATTTACAATGTACGCTTCGGACATGGTTGAACTACATGTATATACTAGTTCAACCATACGCTTTTGACTTGCATCAAAACGTTACCTATATACAAGTAATGGAATTTTCAAAAAGCCATTTGCAAGCTTGCTTTGGATTACTTTGCTTCCTAGCTTGATAGATGACGCTGGTTAAATTATTTCGATTGTTGAATAAAGTAGATTCGATTGAATTAAAATGTCAGACATCATTAAGTGCTCTAACCTTAAACAAATAAAAATACCTGAACCACGAGCAAACAATAATTATCCAAAGACAAACGACATTGTTGTAGAAAATTTTCTATTTTTCATTTATCGGAGGCAGTTTGATAGCCCATAGCTGGCATGACTTCTGGTGTGTGCGGTTTGGCGACCCAGGCCGTCACAACAACGATGTATTTGTATTGCACATTCCTATCTTGGTCCGCGCATTTGCATGCTCAGAGCAGTCGCACAACTTGATGAAGAACGTATTGGTCGTTCATCAGATGAGCTACAGCAGCTGTGCCGTTATCACGCGTATTCTTCTGGCAACGCCTGCCCTGAAACAACATTTCCGTCGGGAATAAATTCTCTGCATATTTTTATTTCTAATTACACAAAAAACTGGAAAAGTTATGTATTGTATAAAACGGCAGTAGAAATTTACTTTAATCGCTATTCAGTTACACATACTTTTTCAGTGAACTTTTCTGGCGATGGGAGAATAAGAACAGTATTCAGACATCGTAAATCTGAAGATAGACACTAGTCTAGAATTAAATTTGCCATAGCCACCACACAAATACAATGCATGTTGGAACGACAATCTAGTGTGAATGTAATTTTATGATGAAAGATTTCGCTGGTGTGAAATTAACGTCAGACTGAAAATATGATCCATGCAAAAGTCTTTAAAAGGATATAGTGTGAAAAAGACTTGAAATGTAACTCCTAAAAACTATCATTAAAGTAATAACAAGTTTCAACGATATATTTATTATCATATCAAACCTAACCATTCACGACGTAAATTATCGGCCATAACAGAGACATCTTGAGCTTATACACCGCGGTGTAAATTGTTGACCAGCGAGCACTGCGTCAAGATGATAAACCATTGGAGATAGACCATAGAATAGAATTGAATAGAATAGAATAGAAGTGTCGGCACTGAAGAAATAGGCCCATGGCCTGTTGTCGATTCTTGTACTTTTCGTGACTTTATTCACCATAGCACTCCTGAGTTAATGACGGAGAATTGAATGTGGACCAGAGATCCTGTGTTCCTGGATGATTTACTATTAATGGTAGACCGTTGAGACCATATGTCTGAGTGATAGACCACCCATTGATGTTAGACCATTCATTGACCATTTATGACAGGCTGTTGAGTCTTAATGTTAGTCTATTAATGGTATTAAATCCATGTCTGATTGATAGTCAATTGATGATCGATCATTAAGCCTTTGAGCCATATAAACCATTGATGGCTGACCCGTGGCTCAGTGAGAATGATAGATTTGTGATTGTCGTAGACCCTTTATCACGTGAGAAATAATAAAATTGACAATTGAACCCGACTATTGAATTGACAATTAAAGTCTCCGACTATGCGCAAGTGTGCAAATTTTCAGATCGATTGGACAGGACGAAGTGTGTTAAATATCGATTATAAGTTATAGAGCAGACAAAATTATTTTTTTTAATTTTCTAATATAAAAAAAATAATTTTTAAAAATTTTCAAAATTAGTTATTCTGTCAATTTATTCATGCATTGTCTTCAACTTTACACAAGTGTGAAAAATTTCAGATCGATTGGAGAGGTAGAAGTGTCTTAAATATCGATTATAAGATTTATAGCAGACGAACAAACAAACAAACAAACAAGAAGTGAAGTTAAAGAGAAGTGTTGTATAAATGTAAAAATGACAGACTATCGATGTATGACCATTGATCCATTAGGTCGAAATAACAGACTGTCGATGTTAGGCCATTGATCCATTAGGTCGAAATAACAGACTATCGATGTTAGGCCATTGACCCATTAGGTCGAAATAACAGACTATCGATGTTAGGCCATTGATCCATTAGGTCGAAATACCAGACTATCGATGATACGCCATTGACCCATTAGGTCGAAATAACAGACTATCGATGTTAGGCCATTGAACCATTAGGTCGAAATAACAGACTATCGATGTTAGGCCATTGACCCATTAGGTCGAAATAACAGACTATCGACATTAGGCCATTGATCCATTAGGTCGAAATGATAGACCGTCGATGATATGCCATTGATCCATTTAATTTCAGTGAAAAACAATTGAGTCAGAATATTACTTTGCCCCCCCCCCTATTATTTGGAATTGGTTCATTTACATCAACAGACTTAAGGGTGATTTTTATTGCCGTAAATTAAATATAATGCACTGGTCCCATCATCGGGACCTGTGCATTATATTAAACGAACTGACACGGGTGAAACTGAAAATCAATATCGTGGAAAACATTTTATAGCCTAAGACTAGCTGACATTTCATTTCATAATCGTAGAAAATATTTCATATCATAATAGTAGATAATATTTCATACCATCGCCGCAAATAACATTTAAACTTATGGTTGTAGATATTATTTCGTCGTATAACAGTTGTTGCTACTTTATATAAGAGCAGAAAATAATATACCATATCGTGATCGTATCTACTATTTGCCGTCATCTCGGCTGACATTTTAGCGCGCGCGGTGCGTGAGGTGGCCGCGGAGGCCTGCAAATTAGGGGCTCTTCAGCGGGGCTATTGACTGCAATGCCCCAGGGATGGGGACGGCCGCACTCCCCGGCCCCACAACACGTACTCAGCAGGACCACGTCCTGAGCAAGACCACGTCCTCAGCAGGACCACGTCCTCAGCAGGACCACGTCTTCAGCAGGACCACGTACTCAACAAGACCACGTCCTCAGCAGGACCACGTCCTCAGCAGGACCACGTCCTCAGCAGGACCACGTCCTTAGCAGGACCACGTCCTCAGCAGGACCACGTCCTCAGCAGGACCACATTTTGAACAAGATCACGTCCTGAACAAGACCACATACTCAGCAGAATCACATTTTGACCACATCTTGAACAAGGTCCACACTTTGACAAAAAAAATGTGACAAAATGTGGTAATTTTTGTCAAAATTTGGTCACATTTTGACCACATTTTGAACGAGATCACGTCCTGAACAAGGCACCATCCACAGCTGCACAATATTTTCAGCATGACCACGTCGGGAGGTCGACAGACGTGTAAGACATATTTATACTTCTTTCTTGTATTATCAAGATATATAGAGAAAAACTCGTATTGTTGAGATTTTATCTTGAAAGACGTCATTATAGTAAATTGCATAAATATTTTTGTTCACTGGGAGGAGTTCAATTTCGTTTCTTTCATAGCCTCAGTCTTACAGAGGACGTGGTCTTTCTGGGGACATAGTCCCGTTGTGGACGTCATGGTATAGGGTGATGTCGTCTATAGTATGAATCCTTGCTGCGTTGCGATCCAAGTGCATTTTTCTAGATTTAAAAAGTTTTAGAAAAAAGTATTTTACCAGTTTTTGAGCTCTAACATAGTATTCCGGTTGACATAATTATAACAAAAAGAAAAATTAGGAGAAGTCAAAAATAAAACGAATTTATAATTTCGGTTATTTTATTCAATCATCACAACAGTTGAACATGGCTTAGAAGCTTTTGTAGCTCTAGAAAATCGCTGGTTTTGAAGGGAAATTTGTAGTTAAATTTTATTCAGTTTTAAATTGGAAATATTCTTTATTTAATTAACAGTGTTCAACGTTGACATCGTTATTCTAAATGCTCTTAATTATGGTCTTTTTCAAGATTAAAAATTGAAAATACTCGTTTATATCTAACCCAACATAAATATAGTTCTTTCAAAGAAATAAAATGCACGCAAACACGCCAGTAAAATCTTATTATTCTTTGACCGTTTCTGGACGAGGGAAAATGCAAATTCTTAAAGCTAGGAAAAAATAACAAATATCGTAAATTTAATTTCAAACGCTCGGGAACAAACTTGACTGACATGAGCTGGTCCCTTCACTTCAGGGATCGCAATGCAGCCTCTGGCCGGCGTGAGCGAAGAAGTGGACGTTCGCCTCCCGTTCTCTGATTGCACTAGCAAGCTGTTCCTAGTCATGCGCTAGGTTGTGGCATAACTGCTCTCGTTATTGCAGGAGTTCGCATTGCAGTCGCTTCATGTCAGCAAGTCGCGCCTCGCTCTCACGCGCAAATACCATGTCGTGGTTGAGTGAGTCCAGCTATCGCTGCAGCTCGCGCACCTCTTCGTGTAGTACGTCCTTCTCCTGAGCAACCTCCGCAATTCGTATGTTCAGCTCCTGACTTCGGGCACCCAGAGCATGGATACTTGATTCTCGTCTGGCCAAGACGCTGGCTTTTTCGGTCTGGAGACACGTTAGGTCTTGCAGGTGCTGCTGCAGGCCACAAACCTTGGCCTGTCTTCGCTTTATATCTTCGCTTAACTCGATGTTTCTTTCAGTGAGTAGAGCACAGCGCTCGCGTTCCATACAAAGCTCCTCCTTCATAGCCTCGATGTTGCGAGCCATCGTCGCTCGCTCCAGCTCCCCGTGACATCCCCTTGGATCTCCCATCATTGCGCGGCCCAGTATAAAATATTTTTTTATTTTCAGTATAAGAAAGGCTCGGTACGAGATTGATAAACACGGAATTTCGTTATCTCGTTAGTTCTAAATCACAAATCACGCTCAGTGAAGATTATTTGTCCACTATTTTTTCTAGGCTTGAGTAGATATTGAATTAATTTAGGAGAGATGTACGATACTGCGACCGGCACTCAGTACTTGTCCACCCTTACGATTCAGCCTCGCGATTTTCAGCAATATTTACAAAGGATATTCAATGCGCTGCTCTTGTTTGATGACTTCGAAGGGACTGCGAGTAAGTTTTAGGTGTCGTTAGCTTGCAGGGAAGCGGTGTTTGCAGTATGGCCGGCGTTCACTCCTTACATCGCGAGGCGAAGTAGCAAGGATACCCTGAGGATCACGTAGCATGGATACCCTCGCCTGAGATGCCACCATCTATCTTGAAGTATTCAGCGCCTATGCACTTCGTTATCGATTGTAATTTTCATGCAATTTGCTGATCTTGTTTTATTATATGCGACTACAGTCAATTAAGTGAAATTTGTTAAGAGTTGTATTTAAATATGGTCAACTAAATATGGTTAATGCGTGTCATGATCTCACCCTGGAAAATGGTCCTGAAACTCAGAGATCACTGATATTTTTGAGTTATAATTTGAATACTATTTTATTATCTCTTATCCAAGGCATTACTTTCGAGAACCGGATCTCAAACTAATTTATAGTATATATCAAATTCCTTGATGTAATAAAAAAATTTGTATTTGTTTTTTTTTTATGCTGAGTTCACTTAAAAGTCTTAAATGCTTTAATTGTTGTGCATGTGCATGGTATTTTTGAATTTTGTTTATACCTCAGTTTGTGAGTAGATATTGCTTTGTTTCATAACAATGATTACTTAATATATCAGTTAACCAACATCTTGGTCTCGTCATTTTTCACCATGCTGTTGATCTCGTTGAAGTACATACAGTGTGATTCACGGAAACTCCCTGTTTTGTATTTCGCGCCAAGCAGCCAAGTACTTTGGGAAAAGGGCGAAGAACATTTCATATAAACGGCAATGTTATGAAGTTTTGTGTGAAAATTTGTCTTGCTTAGTCAGTTGCCACTATGCAATGGACAAGTGAGCAGCGTGCGTTTGCTGTCGAGGCGCAGTTTTCCAATGGCCGTTAAATTATCGCTACTCAACGAGCTTTCTGTACTCGGTTACGTATTCGTTCTTCAGATCGGGTTCTTGATCGGAAATCTATTGTTACGTGGGTGAACACATTTAGGGCAAGTGGAAGTGTGAATGCAAGAGGGTCTGGAGGTCGGCGGGCTGCCACAATACCCGAAAATGTAGAGAGAGTTAGAGAGGCTTTTCTGCGTTCTCCACACCGTTCAGCAGGTAAACACGCAGCTATTCTGGGGATTTCGAATAGCAGGGAGATACAAATACCTCACAAAGAGCTGCAATTTAATTCCTACAAATGGTATGTGGCACAAGAACCCAGCGAAAACGATTTTATTGCTCGCCGAAATGCATGTTAAAAGATTCTTGAGGACTTACCTAACGATGCAGTCGTTTAATGATGAGGCTCACTTCTACATTTCCGGCAGCAAAAACAAGGAAAAATTGCGTTATTGTAGCGATAACAATCCGCGTGAACTCCATCAGCGGTCACTTCATTGTGAACATTGTGAACACTGTGTGGTGTGCGGTATCACAAGTCAAATGATTGAAATCTTTTTTTGCCAAAAACTGGCTGAAATGAATGTCAGGGATGTCTGGTTCCAACAGGATGAAGCCACGGCCCACACAGCGTTCAATGGATCTTCTGAGACAACATTTTGCAGAACGCCTCACCTCCTTGAGAG
Source organism: Hyalella azteca (assembly GCF_000764305.2). Taxonomy (NCBI): domain Eukaryota; kingdom Metazoa; phylum Arthropoda; class Malacostraca; order Amphipoda; family Hyalellidae; genus Hyalella; species Hyalella azteca. The sequence continues at coordinate 45,893 of NW_025946739.1, read as the reverse complement.
GTGACCTTTGGCCGGCCCATTTGTCTCCGTGTGATTTTCTGGAGTTATCTTAAATCAATTGTTTACAGTGACTGTTCAAGGATCCTACCTCATTTTAAAAACAATAAACCCAAACCATCGCCAACATACCCATCAATATGCTTCAGTGAGTTAAACGTAACTTCAAAAATCGACCAACTGAATGCATTGACAATGAGGGGCCGTCATTTGCTCGGTTTCATCTCTAAAGACTCAGGTAATGTTTTTTTCAATAAAATTCATATTCTACTGATATCTTTACCAGTTCCTTTTTTATTGAGCTTTAAAATCAGGAAGTTTCCATGAATAACCCTGCTAATATGTGCTAGTCGCTTGGTTGAAGTGCAACTTTTTCAAATCTTAGCGGTCCTTCTGAGCTAAATATGGACTGGAACCCACCACTTAATTAATTGTCATAACACTGACGATATTTTAGTTGCCGACTAACTCACTGGGTGGCCGCAAACTGCACCGTCTACCAAGGATGAAATGCAACTCACGACACGCCTCTCCACCCGTTAGGTCATTGCAACTGACGTCCCGCTCTTCTACTTGTACCCGTTAAGTCAATGAAACTTACGACACGCCCTTCTACCCGTTCAGTTTTGCAACTCACGGCCCGCCTCTCCACCAGTTAGGTCATTGCAACTGACGTCCCGCTCTTCTACTTGTACACCCGTTAAGTCAATGAAACTTACGACACGCCCTTCTACCCGTTTGGTCATTGCAACTGACGTCCCGCTCTTCTACTAGTACCCGTTAAGTCAATGAAACTTACGACACGCCCTTCTACCCGTTAAGTTTTGCAACTCACGGCCCGCCTCTCCACCAGTTTAGTTAACGTCAAGTAGTTACGTCCGAAAATAATTGAAAATAGGAAGCATTACATCAAGCATTATATGTAATTAGAATTATTTTAATTCGGTTTGGCGACGTTTCAAATTTTCTGAGGCGAACGATTCACGCGATGTACTCGTCATGTCCATGCAATAATTCCACAACCTTGACATGTACGTGGCATGGCATGTCTTAGAGGTGGTATATCGTGCCGCTCGTAGAGATTGTTTACACTGAAGAGAGGGACAGTGACGGATTAAAATGACGGCACAAATGGAAGGTCTCTGATCAGGGAAAGAGCGGAAAAGCCTCCATGCGATAGCGGGTGATAAGAGTGTGACTGTACAGTAGATAGAGGGTATACCGCACTCGACTGAATTAACTCTAGACACACACTCCTTTTATTCAGTGAAGCCTTAGTGTGTAGCGAAAGACTTTGCGTTTTAATCTAGTATTAAACAATAAAAGTTATTTGTTCTTTGTATCGCATTTTCTCATTTATGGAAAAAATGTCCTATTGTGCTCGCCACGTCCGTCCGTCCGTCCGTCCGTCCGTCTGTCCGTCTGTCTGTCTGTCCGTCCGTGACTTCGCGTTTTCGTCGACGAGAAAATGCGCTCTCTGTCACTCACTGCAGTGAGTACTGAGTTATATTTTTGTGTTAGCGTTTGCTAATACGAGAGATCATCCCCAAAGATACACTATCAATCACTAAACTAAACAATTTTCCATCTAATTTTCTCTTGTAGTGGTTAAACTAATTTTAATTTATGCTCCTCGATGTTTTATCGCGCGACCATCCATGAATTATTGACAAAGTTTATTAGAATTTTGGTATCTTGAGCTCCACGTTGAGCCCAGCGATGCATAATCACGAAGATCATCAATAAGCAAGAAAAATACAATAAACATGAAGTATAAATGAGCCAGAGTTAAAGATGAAAATCGTTGTATAATAATTATTTTCCAAATAGAAAAACTAGGAATATCAAAACTCATTAAAAATATAACTCAGTACTCACTGCAGTGAGTGACAGAGAGCGCATTTTCTCGTCGACGAAAACTTGAGGTCACGGACAGACAGACGGACAGACAGAGAGACGGACGGACGGACATGGCGAGCACAATAGGGCATTTTTTTCCGTAAATGAGAAAATGCGCTTAAAAGTCGAAACAAAATCTCTCTTCCAGCGTCCTTTTAAAATACCTCGCGTTTCGAATGGTCTCGCGGTAGCGGGAGAGGTTGAAATACTGAACAATTTATCGCTTTGAAATATCTTGCGGGATATCACATAGCGCGGGGAGACACGACTCCAGTCTAATTGTTCGGTGTTGCTGCTGCACAAGCTTGCATTCGCATCCACCTGCTCTGGGAATTGTGGCAAGAGGCGTGTTATTTTCGTAAAGTCTGCTGAATATACAAATGAAATAGAAAAAGAATTTTGTATTTATTTTTCAAAAATTGGGTTGAATTTTATAGAATAGTTCTTTTATAATGCAAGCTTGCATTCGCATTCACCTGCTCCGGGGAATTGTGGCAAGAGGCGTGCTATTTTCGTAAAGTCTGCTGAATATACAAATGAAAAAGAAAAAGAATTTTTGTATTTGTATTTCAAAAAATGGGTTGAATTTTATAGAATAGTTCCTTTATAATACATCGGTGTTCGATTTTAACGTTGGTGTAGGATTTCAAAATAAACAACAGTCGAACGATGAATACTCGCGCTATTTTTGTCATTTAGCGTTTTGAAATGATATTTGATTTAAATGAAACCACGTCAAGAATAATATTATAGTTTCGGAATTTAAGAAAAGCACTTTAATTTGGGCTGCAAAAACCCACCCATTATTTAATATTATAACGTTCAATAAATTTTATCGCGTTCACTCATGTCACTTTAGTGTATGTAAACCAAAATAATATACGTTTAAAAATTACTTTTTAAAGACAACACTTCTAAAGAATCCAGCGTCTCCAATGTTCCAGATGTAAAATGAATTTCTCATTTTATTTTCGAATAATAAATAAATTAATTTTTAAATTTTTTGATGCATTGCCTCCGACTTCACACAAGTGTGCAAAATTTCAGATCAATTGGAAAGGTAAAAGTGTGTAAAATATCGATAATGAGATTTGTAGCTGACAAAATTATTTTTAATTTTTTATAATATTGAATTTTTTTTAATTTTAAAAATAATTTATTCTGTCAGCTGATTCATGCATTGTCTCCTTTATGCAAGTGTGCCAAATTTCAGATCGATTGGACGGGTAGAAGTGTGTTAAATATCGATTATAATATTTGTAGCAGACAGACAGAGAGACAAACAAACAACAAGAAGTGAAGTTAAAGAGAAGTGTTGTAATAATTAAAACGATTGTCAATAATCAAAAACAATCGTCAGATATCACTCTCTTGACCATGCCTACTTCGAGATTTTTCTAATTACTTTTAATTTTGGAATTATTTTTTTTATATTTCTGTCATTTTTCTTGCATCCTCGTCGGAAAAATTAGGTTCAAAAAGTTTAAAATGAGCATTTTATGTTAGCTATTTAGATTGAAAGTTTAATTTCATTTTTAATTTCATTCTTATATAATTTATATACTTTAGTTCCTCTAAGTAAAAAAATGCCCCTAAAATGGCATTTATTTTTTACAACACTTCTCTTTAACTTCACTTCTTGTTGTTTGTTTGCTTGTTTGTCTGTCCGCTGCAAATCTTATAATCGATATTTAACACACTTCTACCTTTCCCATCGATCTGAAATTTTGCACACTTGCGTAAAGTTGGAGACAAAACATGAATCAATTGACAGAATATATATTTTTAAAAATTAAAAATTTTTAAATTAAAAAAGTAATTTTGTCTTCCACAAATCTTATAATCGATATTCAACACACTTCTACATGTGCAATCGATCTGAAAATTTTCACACTTGCGTAAAGTCGGAGGCAATACATGAATCAATTAACAGAATAAATAAATAATTTTGAAAAGTATAATTTTTTCAATTTTAAAAATAAAATTTAAAAGTTAATTTTTATAATATTTGATAATAAAATTAGAAATTCATTGTAACATCGGAGACACTGGATTCTTTAGAAGTGTTGTCTTTTAAAAAAAAAATTTTAAACGCATATTATTATTTTAAAGTGGCTAAGATGTAGTGAGGAATGCTTAGACTAAGTTGTAAATTGACTGCTAACATTTTGGCCTCTAAAATAAATTAAGATTTTGCTATCCTTCACCAACGAAGTCTAATAAGAATTGATGATAAACTATGTAGTCATATATATGTGTATTTAAACATTTAATGGCCTCAAAGAATATTTTTCAAAATATTTTTGCAATTCAAGGTTCCTCTTTGAGCAAAAGTTTTTATAAATTATGCATATAAGCGTTTGCTACTGAGAAAAAAAACAGCAATACAAGCCGGTGAAGTTTTAAACGTATGCTATACTGAAAAGCTCACGTATTGTTAAAATGTTTTCAGTGCGTATGCTCGAAGATTTTGGCAAAAAGGCACAAGTGCGACATAGACGATGCATAGCTGGTTACATGTGCATTGATCGGTTTGATCCTAACCCATCGACAAACTTTACACTGCAAGATGTCAATGAGTAATTATACTGTATGTTCTTCCATGCTGATATATTTAACTTGGCTATGTCAAGCCTTAGCCATAACTCATATATTTAATATCATTAGTAGATTTTGATATATATGGTGTATTTTGTGATTATGATTAGCGTCTTCATAATTTGAGGATTATGCTGATTTCTGGTAGCAAGAAAACTTCCGTGCAAAAATGAAAGCTTAAACTAAAAATAAGAGATGTGTCCATCATTAATCTCGATTTTCTTCGTAATTAAATGAGTACGGAATGCGAAAAGCAAATGAGTGATGTTGACACGAGGGTAGAATGAATGATGACTCTGAACGTCTAACGCAGAGTTGATGATAATGATGTTGAAACGAGGGTAGAATGAATGATGACTCTGAACGCCTAACGCAGAGATGAAGATAGTGATGTTGGAAAGAGGGTAAAATGAATGAAGACTCTGAACGTCTAAAAAGAGTTGAAGATAGTGACGTTGGAACGAGGGTAAAATGAATGATGACTTTGAACGTCTAAAAAGAGTTGAAGATAGTGATGTTGGAACGAGGGTAAAATGAATGATGACTCTGAACGTCTAACGCAGAGATGAAGATAGTGATGTTGGGACGAGGGTAAAACGAATGATGACTCTGAACGTCTAAAAAGAGTTGAAGATAATGACGTTGGAACGAGGGTAAAATGAATGATGACTCTGAACGTCTAACGCAGAGATGAAGATAGTGATGTTGGGACGAGGGTAAAATGAACGAAGACTCTGAACGCCTAACGCAGAGTTGACGTAATGATGTTGTAAGGAGTCCTAAATTAATGAAGACTCTGAACGCCTAACGCAGAGTTGACGTAATGATGTTGTAAGGAGTCTTAAATTAATGAAGACTTAACGTCTAACGCAGAGTTTAAGGTAATGATGTTGTAATGAGTAAAAAATCAACGAAGACTCTAAATAAGGCTGAGGGCAAGATCAGCGTTATCTGAGCAGCGCACATGGCGCCCGTCAAGGCAGGCGACTGCTGATCCTTTACTGATCGCGTCGTCGTTATCCGCTCCTTTAATTAAGTTTATAATTTGCTTCATTGTAAAGCCTGCTGGAATTTTTCCCCATAATTTCGACACCAGCTTATAAATGAAAAAATTTTGTGAGAAAAAATTTACGTCTTCGAAAAATTTTTTTGGCAGGCAGAGAAATTAAATCCCAAGTTGCGAAACGAAAGCATACAGAAAACAATTTAAATGTTCACGCCCAGATTCCTGAATTTTGAATTAAATCATCATAGAAGAGATTTTCTGTACCCGCACCTTGAATGTATGTACAAGAAACGGGTGAGCAGCTCATAAACAAAATATAAACTTGTAAAAAGCATGAAGCTAAAGTACAGAAGCCCTGCCTAGCGTGTTAGAGCAAACTTCAATTCCGAAATTATAATTGCGACTCAGAAATTTACTAGACGCACGAATATACATAGGACCATGTTCAGTTCTTCACTGAGCTGTGCTGAGTGAGATGAATTAGAGTACACGCGTCTTATCGTGGCTCACCTTCGCCTAAAGTTGAATTTTTTCCAGGGCAAGAGCGTCACCATCTGAGGGGTGCATGTAAACGAAATGCAAATGCCAGACGGACGGGGATGCAAACTGCACAAAATTTCCGTCTTCACTCATTACAAGTAAAGTGTCAATTATAGTCAATAAGAGTTTGCCGTGAAACCGCGAGGAGGAGACTATTAAAAAAATGGAAATTCCCTTACAAACGTACTTGATTGGTTACTTCAATTTCGAGAGTGCATTAAAATTCGCTTCTTAAACATTTTCATAATCACTTCAATTCAGTTCCGAATAACTTTCAGTAGTGTTGCATACATGTAATAATATGTTGTTTAATGAGGTTTCATTGAAGACCAGAGAAATCTTCAATGAAATCTATTTAAATGAACAAACTTTGCCAACCTAAACTTATATTTTTTTCTATACATTTGAAGTACGAAATCTCATATGCAAAACAACAAGTTCTGTAGAATAACCACCCGCGTATGCATTATTTGTAGACTGCGAGGATTGCGTCCGACAGATTGCATCCTTTGGTCCTGAATTACACAGTGACGCAGGCATCGCAATCTGCCTACAGCGACTGTACAGTGCCACAGTTGCGAGGACGGTTGCGATGCGTCAGGATAAGGCCAGCGAATTACCGAGGAATTTGAGCAGGTCAAAAGTACAGAGGAGGATCAGATGTGGCATCCGCTGATAAACGGCTGGGGTCGCCCTGCCTAAGGTGGGATCACATCGCACAACTTCCCGATCGCCTGCGTAATGAGCAAACATTTTTCTGGGTTGTTTCGTGTGTGGCGCTTTAAATTATTTTACATTTTGAAGTGGCCTTTGGTCGGCCGTTCGTAGTTTGCTGTGTCGGTATAAAGAAGCGACATCATCTATTTCGACGTATCTCCGGTGATCATTTATCTAACGAATGTAATTCGCTTATGAGTTTTGTTGGAAACGGAGGCCGAGTGGCATTTAGCAAGATGGGAGATTTCAGAGTGAAAATATTCCTGATTGAAATGGAATACATAGGCGAGTAAGCAGGCGAGACGATTAAAGGACAAACTGAAAAATGAAAGATTTATGCAAAAAAAGTAGGCAAATGTATGCCTATAGCACACAATGAAACGTCCGAATATGCGTACAAACAATGATAACGCGTGACATCTGTAACAATTTGTAGTAGTTTCATTTGATCAAAACTAGGATGAAGCCTACTTAGGTGTTTGAATAACGACAAAATGGGAACAAAGTTTTCATGTATTAATGATTTTTTTTTTGTTTTAAATATCTGTTTATTATAAGCATAGCGGAATAATGTGTTCTCAAATATTGTAACATGTCAAACGACCACTCATACGTGGTCGCTAACCAAACGATGAATTTGTTAAGGTACGTTGAGACACTCGAAGCTTCCAGCGATGCGATTGGTCGAGAGGTGGAGGGTTGCACGAGGCCTGCGGCGCCAGCGCTCCACGATAAGTGCATTACATAACCAGAAAATAAATATGATAGGCCTACAGCATAGGCAAGACTTCTGTTCATAATTCAAACATCTTCCAAGACCAAAGCACGCGCAGTTGACATTAGATGGCGCTATTGTTTGTGCAGGCTATAATGTTGGTGTGGAGGCTCACATAGAGAGGAGGAAGAAGCAGTGTAGTTGTGTTCTGCAAACAAATAATCTTAGAGAACGACGTCTCCTTAAGAGGCCTGTCCAGGCCTGTTTACTTCACCGGAGAGCAACGGCGGTCGCTGCCGTCGCCTTGGTGCTGTTGTTGCATCACGCCTTGGTGCTGTTGTTGCGTCACGGCTTGGTGCTGTTGTTGCGTCACGGGTTGGTGCTGTTTTTGCGTCACGCCTTGGTGCTATGGTGACGTCACGCCTTGGTGCTGTTGTTGCGTCACGCCTTGGTGCTGTTGTGACGTTACGCCTTGGTGCTGTTGTTGTGTCACGCCTTGGTGCTGTTGTGACGTTACCGTCTTGGTGCTGTTGTTGCATCACGCCTTGGTGCTGTTTTAACGTCGCCCCTTGGCGTCCCTAGCAAAAAATAAGGCGCATATTCAGTGTGAATTTCCTTTCAATCAATATAAGTTACTGAGCTTTCATTGTTTGTTATAATTGAACGTAAGACTTAGTTGTGGTCAACGTAGCAAGAACATAAACGTGAACACAAAGATCTTATTGAGATAAGTGGTGAGATGTAGCCAGCCCCCATAACGATATTTTCTCGGGCGAAGATGGAACAGATTCTGTGAGAGATGAATCCCGTCCACTGCGGGAGCAATGGGAAGTCTTGGGGATTGCTAGGCGTAGTTGGGGAAGAAAGGAGGAGTTTTCGGGCTGTGGGAGGGCCTGAAAAAAAGTTATGAATATAAAATATAAAATATTTTATGCGAGGCGATGTTTTCCATTGGGATTCACGTAATACACTCAATGCAGTTCTTAATTTTAATGGGTTTGATTTCATTTTATATTAAAAATAGCATTACACAATTTGAAGATTTTCTCTAAATACCCTTAGATTGACCTCGCTCACCGATTGGACGATCTCTGGAAGGTGAGGGCACTCGAAGTTCCCAGCGATGCGATTGGTCGAGCGTCTAAAGGTGAGGGCACTCGAGGCCTACGCCGCCAGTGCTCCACGAGCTGCCGTGCTGAGTGGACGGGTGGGCGTCGCGCGGCCAGGAGCGTCGCCGCGTGGTACGGAGTTGAAATTGTCGGCGGGGTCGCCTAACTGAAGAGTGTCGGGAGCGCAATATGTACATTATCGTTTTAACATTACGTGTTTTTATAGCAAGTGTATAAGACAAGTGAATTACGTTGAAGACAGATAATATTCACCTCCTCTTATTAAACATATTCGAATCACAGCAGAATATGAAAAAAACCTGAAAATATTATTAATTAGAAGCTAGAAAAAAAGCTTGAAAAGCAGGGCGACCGTTCAACACATGCAGCGTTTTTTTGAGTTGACAAGCATTCTTCAGGTTTTTGTGCGTTTATTATGGGAGAGAAACTTCAACCACATCAAGTCTGCTAATCATGTCTGTTAATCAAGTCTTCTATAATAATGTCTGTTAGTCATGTCTGATTATCGTGTCTGTTAATCAAGTCTGCTAATTATATCTGCTAATCATGTCTTTTAATCGTGTCTGTTAGTCATGTATGTTATTCATGTCTGTTAATCATGCTTTAATTCTCGCTTCAGCTTATATTCACTCACACCTCAATTACAATTTATAATAGATTACGTGCGCGTAAATCATATATATCAACAGCCAAATTACAATATCTATGATTATAAATATTGGAAACAAAGAAATATAAAAATATAACTCAGTACTCACAGCAGTGAGTGACAGAGAGCGCATTTTCTCGTCGACGAAAACTTGAGGTCCCGGACAGACGGACGGACAGACGGACGGACAGACAGACAGACAGACAGACAGACGGACGGACGGACATGGCGAGCACAATAGTGCATTTTTTCCATAAATGAGAAAATGCGCTTAAAAGTCGCAAGCATAGAGTGTATGTATCGTCCAAATATGAGGTTAAATAAATTAACAATTTAGAAAACTCTGCTGTTTATGGTGCGTTAGGAGTCTTGATTTTCAACCCAGAGGACGAATTCATACCTAAAGGGGTGAGAATATCCCTGCAGGTATGAAGCGAGGCTGGCGTGCTGGCCACTCCTCCTGCAGGTATGAAGCGAGGCTGGAGTGCTGGTCACTCCTCCTGCAGGTATGAAGCGAGGCTGGAGTGCTGGTCACTCCTCCTGCAGGTATGAAGCGAGGCTGGAGTGCTGGTCACTCCTCCTGCAGGTATGAAGCGAGGCTGGAGTGCTGGTCACTCCTCCTGCAGGTATGAAGCGAGGCTGGAGTGCTGGTGGCCACTCCTCCTGCAGGTATGAAGCGAGGCTGGAGTGCTGGCCACTCCTACTGCAGGTATGAAGCGAGGATGGAGTGCTGGCCACTCCTCCTGCAGGTATGAAGCGAGGCTGGAGTGATGGCCACTCCTCCTGCAGGTATGAAGCAAGGCTGGAGTGCTGGCCACTCCTCCTGCAGGTATGAAGTGAGGCTGGAGTGCTGGCGGCCACTCCTCCTGCAGGTATGAAGCTAGCGAGGCTGGAGTGCTGGCCACTCCTCCTGCAGGTATGAAGCGAGGCTGGAGTGCTGGTCACTCCTCCTGCAGGTATGAAGCGAGGCTGGAGTGTTGGCCACTCCTCCTGTTAACTACACCCACTTCAATTGGCCCTTGAATTAAATGAATAATTTCTAAACTATGGCACCTACTTATTACTCAGTAATTTAGAATCATAAGTTTGAACAAATAGAGTACTCGGAATTAGAGTACTCAGAAATAGAGTACTCGAAGTGATGTCGAAAGTTCCTAATGAAAGAAAACTTCGGGTAAATCGATGAAGTCTGTCTGATGAGTAACGAGAACTGGACTGAAGAAATTGTTCGCTATGCATATATAAAATACTTAGGACGATCACTACTCTAAAAAAATTTCGACTCATAATTAAATTCGACGCCTGAAATGGGTGTTTAGTTGGGAAATGTTTGCCCTTTGTTTAATTCTTGTCCATTTACCTCTTCAAGAAATTTGAATGTTATAGACAAGTTAAGCGATCGAATAAGTGACAAACAGGTATTTCAGAACAAATTAATTAGAAAGAATGTACCTCATTTCTCAAAATAAGTTAATACTGATTAAGGGATGACTGAAGTGCTCAGCTGAGTATGTGAGAAGTTTCCTTCTTTGCTCAAATATACTTAGTTCAGCAATGATATATAGTGATAGATGATATTATACAACTCATAATATGTTACACAATATAATGATATCATATAATTTAGAAAAGGTTACAATAGCTAATAACATAATGTCATGCAGAATTGGTCGCACAAAATAAAATAACGTTTAACATACTGAACATAGAAAAAGATGAAAAAATAATATAATGTTCTATGTATGAAAGTGTCAACTTTCATACCCCGGATTGATAATAATTAAAATAATCGTTCATTCGTTGCAATTTGAGAATCCCATCATTCCGAATTCAGTAAATGATTTTGAAAATAATTAACGGAGCATTCTAACCTACATTGTGCGCGATATTCTGATTGAATTCCTATTAAAAATTTCTTCATAAATTAGAGATTTTTATTGAAGGATAAATGCATATATGCCAGGTTTTATGCCGTTTTAATTTTAAATCATATACTTGTTTCAATTTTTAAATCTTCTTGGGATTCCTATTTTAAATATAAACAATGTTCCACATTTAACATCATGGATTGTGAACACAATAAGTATGTATAGTATATACTCAACAGCCCCATATGCATTTACAACGTCAGGTTTCAAACCTTAACAAACACATATACAATATTTGACACTCATATTTACAAAAATACCTTATAGAAAATTTTATCTATAAGGTATTTTTATGTTTAGGTATTTATCTATAAGGTATTTATCTATTTTCTAAATTTTTGTGTGTTTGAAGCCTGCCCCAGCAAATATACCTACATGGTGGCCTGGGCCTTCATCTGTCATTATAGGATTGGATAAAGGGAGGGAAAAATTGGATAAAAAATATAATTCTTTAATTTGTATTTATGAATTTTATTTTAAACATGCAAAAGAGTTTTTCCAAAATTTGAGTAAACTAGGAGCCTTGTCTTCAATGCAAATTGCGAGTTTTTAGGTGTCTTTACTCTACGTTGAAAATATAACCTTCATTATTATTAACGAGATCAGGGATATATATACGGAAATAATGAGATTCGCAATATCTGGACCCATACTTCAAAAAAAGTTAAGAGATCGTATGTTCAGAACCAATCATTGACGGCCTTTCAAGCAAAATCCACCAATCATAGACAAGAAAATAGAGCGTAAGTACTTACGTTCACTTAGCGAGTTTTGAAAGTATGGCCCCTGGATTCCCCACTTGCATGTATTACGTTGGGGCAGCAAAAGTTGCAGGTATTACCTTCATTTAACTTGTAGATGCTTAATGTCATTCTTTTTTATATTGAAGGAAATGCAGTATATTAACGGATAACTTCATTAACTTTCTTATATACAAGGAAGTTACTTGTCGTATGCTATGCTAGTATAAAAATGTAAATAAAAAATATAAGTAATTTAAAAGCCTATTGGCTTTTACGTTGATGTGAAAAGATTCCTCCACACATCTAAAGTCTTTGCGACCCGTTCTAACTATAATTAAAACATCAAACTTAATTAAACAAGATATTCAAATGAACCATACATATCTCTAATTAATTCAACACGCTAGCATGATGCACTATAGCGTGTAGACCCGCGTACACGCTGCATGTGATTGCCATGACGACGCACGCAAGCTTCTCTGCGCCTGACGGCCATGACAATCATGGTCGCGTCATGGTCGGCCGACCATAGCATGGCACTAAGCGGAGACGGCTCACTCATGAATACGTGAACGACGAGTTTGGCTAATTTGAATACTTTGTGTGTTAAGTTGCTGCAACTTTTAACTTCCGTGAGCGTTAGAGTTTAAGTTTTAGTGCAATAGTTGTTGACTACTATCTTTTATCTTATCTATCAGACTTTACTATCTTATGATGACTTTACTAACTTCTATCTTATCTATCAGACTTTACTATCTTATGATTACTTTACTATCTTTTATCTTATCTATCTGACTTTACTATCTTACGATGACTTTACCATCTTTTATCTTATCTATCAGACTTTACTCTCTTCTGATGACTTTACTATCTTTTATCTTTTCTATCAGACTTTACTATCTCATGAACCATTCCTGGGAATTGTTTCTTGTCAATATAAGCTCATCCAAACACAGGAAAAATTACGAACCGTTACAATTACATACGAGACCCAAAATCTTCGCACGTTTACGTTCCATTAACGCGCGGTTACGCCGCAACATCGGTGTACGGATAACTTCCCTTGTAATTTGTGAAGGAGTTACGCAACACCGGGTAAATTGTGGCTTCATTAAGACGAGTTGGGACGGACCGTGGACCATAGCTGGCATGCCTTCCTTAATTGCCGTAATGGTGGCGTCAGCGCACGCAACGCTGCTGCATAGCTGACGCCAGCGCTGCGTCGTCAACGTCAGCAGCGCTGCGTCGTCAGCGTCTAAATTTAGATGCATCATGTGTAGAATTTAATTGAGGAAATTCAATGAATATATGAATGAATGAATGAAGAATTATGAATGAATATGAATATTTGAAGAATTATGAATGAATAATTATGAATATGAATGAATGAAGAATTTATACGCAGATAAGATAAATATGCATGGGAAGTTTGGGTCATGCGCATAACACGCAACTAGTGCGAACTAAACGAAACATTGGGTGTTAGTTAACAGTTAACGGCTCACTAGCGTATTGATGCAGTGCAGCAGTGTAGGTGCAGCAGTGTTGGTGCAGCAGTGTAGGTGCAGCAGTGTAGGTGCAGCAGTGTAGGTGCAGCAGTGTAGGTGCAGCAGTGTAGGTGCAGCAGTGTTGGTGCAGCAGTGTAGGTGCAGCAGTGTTGGTGCAGCAGTGTTGGTGCAGCAGTGTNCAACGTAGCAAGAACATAAACGTGAACACAAAGATCTTATTGAGATAAGTGGTGAGATGTAGCCAGCCCCCATAACGATATTTTCTCGGGCGAAGATGGAACAGATTCTGTGAGAGATGAATCCCGTCCACTGCGGGAGCAATGGGAAGTCTTGGGGATTGCTAGGCGTAGTTGGGGAAGAAAGGAGGAGTTTTCGGGCTGTGGGAGGGCCTGAAAAAAAGTTATGAATATAAAATATAAAATATTTTATGCGAGGCGATGTTTTCCATTGGGATTCACGTAATACACTCAATGCGGTTCTTAATTTCAATGGGTTTGATTTAATTTTATATTAAAAATGTCATTACACAATTTGAAGATATTCTCTAAATACCCTTAGATTGACCTCGCTCACCGATTGGACGATCTCTGGAAGGTGAGGGCACTCGAAGTTCCCAGCGATGCGATTGGTCGAGCGTCTAAAGGTGAGGGCACACGAGGCCTACGCCGCCAGTGCTCCACGAGCTGCCGTGCTGAGTGGACGGGTGGGCGTCGCGCGGCCAGGAGCGTCGCCGCGTGGTACGGAGTTGAAATTGTCGGCGGGGTCGCCTAACTGAAGAGTGTCGGGAGCGCAATATGTACATTATCGTTTTAACATTACGTGTTTTTATAGCAAGTGTATAAGACAAGTGAATTACGTTGAAGACAGATAATATTCACCTCCTCTTATTAAACATATTCGAATCACAGCAGAATATGAAAAAAAGACCTGAAAATATTATTAATTAGAAGCTAGAAAAAAAGCTTGAAAAGCAGGGCGACCGTTCAACACATGCAGCGTTTTTTTGAGTTGACAAGCATTCTTCAGGTTTTTGTGCGTTTATTATGGGAGAGAAACTTCAACCACATCAAGTCTGCTAATCATGTCTGTTAATCAAGTCTTCTATAATAATGTCTGTTAGTCATGTCTGATTATCGTGTCTGTTAATCAAGTCTGCTAATTATATCTGCTAATCATGTCTTTTAATCGTGTCTGTTAGTCATGTATGTTATTCATGTCTGTTAATCATGCTTTAATTCTCGCTTCAGCTTATATTCACTCACACCTCAATTACAATTTATAATAGATTACGTGCGCGTAAATCATATATATCAACAGCCAAATTACAATATCTATGATTATAAATATTGGAAACAAAGAAATATAAAAATATAACTCAGTACTCACAGCAGTGAGTGACAGAGAGCGCATTTTCTCGTCGACGAAAACTTGAACAGACGGACAGACGGACGGACATGGCGAGCACAATAGTGCATTTTTTCCATAAATGAGAAAATGCGCTTAAAAGTCGCAAGCATAGAGTGTATGTATCGTCCAAATATGAGGTTAAATAAATTAACAATTTAGAAAACTCTGCTGTTTATGGTGCGTTAGGAGTCTTGATTTTCAACCCAGAGGACGAATTCATACCTAAAGGGGTGAGAATATCCCTGCAGGTATGAAGCGAGGCTGGCGTGCTGGCCACTCCTCCTGCAGGTATGAAGCGAGGCTGGAGTGCTGGTCACTCCTCCTGCAGGTATGAAGCGAGGCTGGAGTGCTGGTAACGTCTGCTCTAATTCCACGCAGTAAAGGGACATGGAGTCAACTGAAAGGTTCACTTAGTGGACTCAATTTTTGGACGGAGTCTCCATTGACGGCGGCTACCGCGGTCAGTTTTGCATCTGCTTTGCTACTTGAATACAAAATAAATCAAGAAATTTAAAAAAAGGGACAACAGAGCCTGAAGGAAGTTATGGTTACGTTTTAAATAGAACAGCTTATACCACAATAACTAATTTGAATGGTTGCTAACAGAAACAGTGAGCAAAAAATATTTATGAAAACATGAAAGATGAAACAAATAATGGACAAACAAATAATGGAAATAATAAAATAATTTAGAAATGAGCTCCAAATAGAGCTGAATTTATGAATATATTTAATACGTGCTAAAATATTTTTTAGAAGATCAAGAAATTAAGTTAAATCAGGCATTCAGACACGGCAAACTCAAGAGATATATCTAATAAAAAATGACACTGCCTTGCGAAGTTATAACCTTAACTGAATACTTTCACTTATGCAATGTATTACATTTTTATATGTGCTATACAAGAAATTTATTACTTTTATTGCAAATACAATCTATTATACGTGAGGGCTGGCTAGCAAAGCAGCAATAAGCAGTAATCGTGGCACTACTTGCGTCGCTACCTTTATTTACGCTTACAATTACGTCGATGAATTCATAACCTGGGGCCATACTTTCAAAACTCGTTAAGTGAACGTAAGAATTTACGCTCTATTTTCTTGTCTATGATTGGTGGATTTGGCTTGAAAGGCCGTCAATGATTGGCTGATGAACTTACGATCTCTTAACTTTTTTGAAAGTATAGGCCCTGTCTCTTATACACATCTAGATGTGTATAAGAGACAGGTTCTAGCCTGTCCTGTGAAGAAATGGGCTCGGTTTTATAACGATCAGTTTTGCGAGAACAATTTTTAGTATCTCAAGACTTATTTGAAAATTGAAGAATTTAGTTTGTGTTAATCATATTCATAGGGTTCGGCCAACTAGTAGGGTAAATTATAGTGCATAACTATAGCTGAAGTCCGGCAGAAGTACCTATGCCAAGTGTTAGTTTTAATTCTTGGGCGTGATGTGCCGACTATGCTATGTCTTCTTGACCACATCCTTGCACTCGTAGAGTTGTGTGTCATCTTACGCAGGTGTTTTGCCTTTTTGCGTCAACCTTAATTCACTCTCATCTTTCACTGATTTATTTACGACAGTTATTCAGAATTAAGTCTATATTGAATGAATATTCAGGTTTCAAATTATATTCTTTAAACTTGAGAAAGCCTTTATTATACAATGTATAGAGTTATCAGCATAATGATGGCGTTGGTGGCAGCAGTGGCCAGCACAGCATCAGCTGTCTCTTATACACATCTAGATGTGTATAAGAGACAGGCACAGCTCTGTATACTTAGGTGACAGCCACGGCCGTTTCCCGGCGGTTTCGAGTAGCAACAACCACGTAAAACTTACGGGTTAAAGATAAAAGTAAGACTCTAGGATAAGGAATTGGGACGATCTTCACGTAAACGGCCACGTAAATTACAAGTTACAGATAAAAGTAAGACTCCTATATTAGGAATTGGGACGATATACACGTAAATGGCCACGTAAAACTTACGGGTTACAGATAAAAGTAAGACTCTAGTATTAGGAATTGGGAAATTCTTCACGTAAACGGCCACGGAAAACTTACGGGTTAAAGATAGAAGTAAGACTCCTGTATTAGTAATTGGGACGATATTTATGGACGACTAACATTAACACTACTACTGCACCTGCGGTGACTCATGCACTGGACATGAGACATGAGATTTTTCTCTCATGAGTCTGTATCGGCCATGAGACAAGAAGAGAATTAAGCAACGAGACGTACGGCTATTATGGTGTCGATAATTAGATCATTTAAGGAACGAGCGCGGTGCAACAATTATCGTCAGAGAGTATAAGGTTTTAGCCCACACCATCGCTGGTACAGCTCCCAGCTTAAAGCAACACCACACAAGTGCAGACCTGCAGGGCTATGCCATTCCAGTATATACTATCAAAAACTGACACGATACTTGGTGCGGTACAGCTTTCCGTGGAGCTAAACATGCGTCATTACTGCAGAGCGATCGAGGTGGATATGGATATGAAATAACTAATTATCAAACATAATTCGAGTTATTTATGCGAAAGAGAGAAACCAGTAAGTTGCACGGCAGCAGTGCTGTATGAAGCGCAGTTTGCCGGGGAATTATTAAATGACTTTATCTTTACATTTAAATTGGTATTTAGAGCGCTGATGATGTTAAGGTGGTCAAGAATAAGTGATGTATTGCAGCAGGATAATTGTATGGAGTCTGTGGAGCCTAGAAAATTTTCGATGTCGAGAAAGTGATTTTGTTTGTGTGGGCCGAGCTTAGCACATGAGCTGAACATGGAAGATTCCAACACTGTTGCTGTGGACGCAGCGTAAATACACGCGGCTGTTGGCTAGATAATCGAAGAAAATTCGTGCCGGAAAATGTTCTTCTGAGGTCTCCGTCACACAGGCACAGCTCTGTATACTTAGGTGACAGCCACGGCCGTTTCCTTCATTGAGGGAAATGGAAGAGAGGGTAAAGGCAAACAGCGAGGTCTGCTGAAGACAGCTCATCTCATACAATTCCTTAATGGAAAGCACTGGCAACTCTGATTTAATAACATTGGCTTGATTATGAAAATCATTATTTCAAAATCAAAAATTTCAGTTGATGAATATAAAGCTTTCTATTCTGAATTTGCAACTTAGTCTATTAATTTAGAACAAACTTCAAGAATAAGCGAAAATCTTTTCCGTTTAAAAATAAAAAAGTTTTTTAAAGCTCATGTTAACTCCTCATCTACCCTATGGCAGAGAACAGTTTAAAAAATGTGATGAGTTTGAAGTCGTATTGAGCTTCAGGAAAGTCAAGTCATTGCTAAAGTTTGGTTTACAAATGCAAAACAGACGCGATCGCTCGACTTGTGCTGAAGCTAAACCAACAAATGACTGCAGCAATGCGCACGCTTGGCTATTTTCTGCATTGTCGTGTGTGCGTGCATCGTTCATGAAGCGCTTGACCGATGCAAACTGTTAGTAGTTAGCAGTAAAATTGGTCATAAAATTTAATAGTTTCATAATACATTATTTAATCGCACAAATCGCACCGTAACCGATTTAAACCTGGCTGTGGCACGTATCTATGTTGATAAAATAGTGTTTAACACAGTATCAAAATAAGGAAATTATTAATCGCACAAAATTATTTACGCACCAAAGAAAGTATCAAATATCGCAAATGTTCTTCCCAGTTAAATGAAAAATATTCAATATTTGCGATTCATTTCATATTCTATATAAAAGCAGTAACACGAGGCAGTTCAATGACTAATCAGCCTAGATTGCAGAAAAGGTTGAAACGTTTTTGGAACTAACACAAGCTCAGGTACATATTATTCAAAATTTAAGTTTTCTGATGAAGTTTTTGTTCTGTATTATGCCTTCGCAGATTAATTGGAGGATTTTAAATCTCATACTAATTGCCTACACTTGCAAGAAAATGTTTGGTGGTTCTCCATGTTATTTTTGTGATGATAACATAGTCACAAATGGTCAAGTGTAAAATAAGAAAAAAATTCTATATTTTTCAACAATAAAGCTAATTTTTCCTGCCAAGGTAACGGTGGTAAAGCAAAGTTTTAGCTCGTAAGCTTCATCTCAGTAAGTGCAGGGATTTGAGAAGAGATCGGGACCATAAAACTGTAAATAAAAGAGCGAACTCCATCAGAAGTGACTAGGCTTGTGATGGCGGATCACCACAACGGGGCTAGCGGCTACGGAGCTTCTCAAGCTCCATAAAAAAACGGAATGAAAAGTGCCTCATAAGTTGCTGGAAAAGTGCCTCATAAGTTGCTAACTGACGATGTTTTACTCAATGTTTACTTCAGAATAAAGAAGAATTAATTATAAACGCGAGAGTAGCCGAAGGTAGCTCAAGGAATTAGAAAACGAGAAAAAACTATTATGAATTTGTAGGAATTAAATCCGACAGAACATAAATGATTATTTATATGCTCGTTAAATGAGTTAATTTTATACCTACTGTAAAACAGAATTTGAATATCACAAATGATCTCAATTCTTTTCCAGCTATCACTCATTACGGCAATGCACACTGCAACTTTCTATTAACATTGCTGGTAGTTTCTATTAACATGCTGTCGTGAAAAATCACATACTGGCAGACGTGCTGTGGTGCTGCTCCATGACTGATCAGTTCTAGCAGAAGTTGACACATATCATTGTGGTCCGCATGCCATCTGCCTAGAACTTGTCAATTGAAGGGTGAAGAAACTTCAGCAGCAGGATAATCTGTAGCTTGTCAGATAACTGACGTATGATATTACAAAAAATATAACTCAGTACTAACTGCAGTGAGTGACAGAGAGTGCATTTTCTCGTCGACGAAAACGTGAAGTCACGGACGGACGGACAGACGGACATGGCGTGCGCGATAGCGCATTTTTTACATAAATGAGAAAATGCGCTAAAAACTCCCTCATTCTTGGCAACGGACAAAATTTTGTGGTCTGCTTCTATATTCTTTTGTATATAACAGAATAAGTTTAAATAAATTTTGATACAGAAATACCAAAAATGGAAGTGAAGCAATGTACAATAACCTCTGATATAATAAATGCCGGGATAAATTACTTCACAACAAGACGAGAAATGAACTTGCTGAAAATTAGAATAATACAATCATAATATCTCTTGTTACCAGGTTGAAACGTTCATTTCAAACGATGAAAAAGCTTAATGTACCACATTCACATAGCGTACCACATTCATCTTCGAAACTTTAGCCATGAGTGAGGCGACATAGTTAAATATAAGAGCCAAAATCCGTGGACTTATGATATATGAGACATCATTTGCCGACAGCCTCATCGCTGCCCGCGGCATCCCGGTCGGAAAGCCTGCAGCGCTAACTGACTCAGAGCTGAAGCAGTCGATACTTTGATCGACATCCTTGGCAGAGCACGTGCTTGACTCCATGCTAAAATAACTTGTTATTCATTCCAGAATTGAAATACTTGGATTCGCAATAATAACAATGAATCAGATAATTTTTGCAGCAAACTAAAGAATTCTCTGAACGCCATGTTTCTCATGAACATGTTTCGAATTGTTAGAGATTCGCGATCGAAGTCAAGTCTAGAATTTTAGAAGTGTCTCGAACTGTAGGCAGGTCTCGAACTGTAGGCAGGTCTCGATTTGTAGGCAAGTCTCGAACTGTAGGCAGGTCTCGAACTTTAGGCAGGTCTCGAACTGTAGGCAGGTTTCGAGCTGTAGGCAAGTCTCGAACTGTAGGCAGGTCTCGAACTGTAGGCAGGTCTCGAACTGTAGGCAGGTCTCGAGCTGTAGGCAGGTCTCGAACTTTAGGCAGGTCTCGAACTGTAGGCAGGTCTCGAACTGTAGGCAGGTCTCAAACTTTAGGCAGGTCTCGAACTGTAGGAAGGTCTCGAACTGTAGGCAGGTCTCGAACTGTATAGGCAGGTCTCGAACTGTAGGCAGGTCTCGAACTGTAGGCAGGTCTCGAACTGTAGGCAGGTCTCGAACTGTAGGCAGGTCTCGAACTGTAAAAGTATCTCAAACTGTATTCTAGTCTCGAACTGCATAAGTGCCTCTTATTAATTATAGACTTCTCCCTAACTAAAAAAGTTTCTCTACCTGCATTCATTTCTCGAAAAGTTAAAGTATTCATAACTGTCACTCTAGTTGACAGTTAATTGGAAATTTGTTAGAGAAATGACAGCTTATCGCAAAGTAAATGAGTAAGCTAGTGAGTGACTGGGTGAAGGGGCGCATGCGTGGATGAACTTATGATGGGTATTAGGGAGTGGGTGAGTGGGTGCGAGTGAGCTGAGACAGGCTCAACAAGTCAACATGTGACACTTTCTCTATTGCTCCCTCACCATAATCTCAAAATAATCTACACATATTCGTGTATATATCATTATTAATTCCACTGTCACCATACCCAGAAGCTCCCAAAATGTCGCATCAAAGCAGGTTCATTACCATCTCATCATAAACACATAGGCATTTCTTCATTTTTAAATTTACATCTAACCCTACTTCCATTAACATATCATCTTTCAATACATCAAGTTATCTTCATTACATAATCTATTTCAACAACAAGCCTCATCATGGGATAATTAGCCTAGAATTATTCCATTATCACACCAGCATTGCTCGGTTTACAACATCAGCATTATTCCTTCAACACATCAACATAATTCATTTACTCCATTAGCGTTATTTATTTACCTATCATCATTGTCCTTTTACCAATTCAGTTATGTTTCTTTAATTACATTTCTGAAATATTCTTACACCTCATCAGCATTATTATCATCGAACACTAGCATTATGTTACCACCGTCAAATCACAGACCAACGAACATTTCACAACATTTCCATTGATCGCCATCGCTAGCAAACAATGCGCGCATTTCAAAGCCGATGTTAATTATTATAAAATATAACAAGGTTTATTTTCATCAGTAATAATAAACGTGTATAATTATAATGACTGGAATACGTTTCCTTTTTTGCAGAGAAACATCCATCATATAACCTGGTTTATGTGAACTTGAGGTCCAAAAGCAGAAACTTAAACCTGGAGCGTACGGTGAATACCCTGAAGAATATCCAGATGAATATCTCAGTGAATAGTTGTTAAATTTATTTGTGTAAATTTTATTGGTCACGCGTGGAAATAAAATTATTACTATAAAGGTAAAAATGCTCTTTAAAAGGAATTTGGAGTTACTTGGTGGGGTAAATAAGGTGCCAAATAAATTTAATGGACAAAACGAAACAAGTTCTACAACAAAAATGTTGAAAACAGTAATGAAGAAGCGTCAGCATAAAATACACGACCCCAAATTCCGACATCAATGTGAAGTTCTAGAGGAACAGAAGCTTAATCCTTACATAACTAGAAAAATAACGGTGGATCTTAGTTCGGGTGTTGGATGGCTCGTGCTCCCCAAGTTTGAACTTGGAAGACCAGAGCGCTGGTCTAGACGAGCTTGTCAGCTTAACTACTTGAACTGCTGCTTCATGTTCGTGATGATGCTGACGCTGCTGCCTCTGCCTACAGGTGAGTACTGATATCATATGAATAATTATTGTCGTTCATTTTAAATGCCATTAAATTAGGTAGGTAATTGGGGTTGAAATAAGAGAAAGTGAAAAATTAAACTACACGTGTATTCAAGTTTCACTGAACGTAAATATCTATCATATGAGTGTTGGTCAATCTTATTTTTATTTATGTAATGCTGCAACACTGAGTTGAATTTCAAGTTAACATGCGAATTATCCTAATAAAAAGTGTACATTTAAGTAAAGGGTAAAAGAGTAAAATTTAATTTTCAAATAAAAAATTAATGAGAATTTCGTGTTAAATCTAGGTTTGCAAGGATCTCTCTCTAATTACTGTATTTTAGGTTTAAAATTATAAACTAGATTCGGGATGGAACTGGATTCGAATTAAAGATTTGGATTAACAGGATTCTCGGAATTATTTATCCCGAGTTACGCCTCTCATGTCATTAGCTCCTCTGGTGATATGAATTTCGGTATAGGATATTTTTCTGTTCAGGCAGCGGTTTTGTTTAACATCCTTAACAATCTAAGGGATATTTATACCTTTCTAAATAGACTTCTAATAATATTAATTGTTATTCCATCTTGCGTGACTTCATAAAGCAGAATTATATGAAAAATTAGCACAACAAAGACCGATAACCATGGATCATAGTTTTGAATTAATGAGAAGAAAACATGGGTTCGATTTTGTGACACACATTTTTCTTAATAATGACGGCAGTCTGTTGCAAGTTAAAAGTTGGTCAACTCTTAATTGTGTATGGAAGGTATCAGAGGCCCATTACATTAATTAGTCATATCATCCAGTTAATTATTGGGCGACCATTGCCGACCAAATCATAACTCTTAGAACTTAATGTGCCTGGTTTCTTGCAGTTTTTTAATTTATCATCTATTCTCGCCATATTTGTTCTACCTAATACAATAATATTAAACCGAAGCCAGGAAAAATTCTTATGTTTCAGTCATATCGCTCAATTTCAAAACGGACCCATAAATGGGTATCTTCAACACAAGGGTTCTTAGTTCTGCAGAAATCAGGCCACCAGAAGTACACGTTATTTGTTCTATTCCCTCAATGAGCAGCAAGATGAACAGGTCTCATCGATATGTCATCGACTGCCCCAACACACAAAGACGCGCTCTTGATTAGCAAATGCAGCAGCGACCGCCTTATGTCGGGACAGGGAATCTATTTCGATAGCAGGAATACAATTTCTTTGAAATTTTTTTGCAGTGCAAGCTCGGAATCTTATGGTTCGTTACACGTATTTTATTTCTAGTATATTTTAGTGAAAGTTTGTCAAAGTAAGAAGCCGCAAATAAACGAGAGCTCCTCGATCAGGCGCGTATCCGGGATTCTTAACGTGTCTGGATTTTACCTGGTATTAAAATAACATTCTTATTGAGAATGTTATTTTAATACCATGATTGAGAATTTTTTATTGAGAATTCTAAAATAACATTCTTAAAGAGGATAGTTTGGCATTGTGAATCTGAAGAGAAAGTATTTGATCACAAAAAGAATTCTGGTTTTAAATTGGTACTCATAGACTAAATTTAGAGTAAGAATAAAAACCCATGCGCATTTTGCAGATAAGAAATAACTGGCTTTCATTGTTTCATATGAAATGTGAGTTTTAGCAGGCCTTTCTTTAATTAGCATTCAGCAGCTGATTTTTATTAACGGAATTCTGTATTCTAAATTGCTGGAATATTTCACCCCGGGCTACGCCGGGCTTACCTGCTGCCTCATATTAACAACGACTGTTATATTTTACAACTACCGACTAAAATTAGTAGCCGAGGGTGTTTGTTTAAAATTGAATTTAAAAATTTCCCGGGAGTCCTCAAAGCTTAAGATAATTTGTTGGACTCTGTTTCTAAATAAATTCGCATTGAAGCAAATATATTTCAGTTTTCTAACGAATTAGTGTGGGTTCAAGCCTTTAAAAAACGTCTGCTCTAATTCCACGCAGTAAAGGGACATGGAGTCAACTGAAAGGTTCACTTAATGGACTCAATTTTTGGACGGAGTCTCCATTGACGGTGGCTACCGCGGTCAGTTTCGCATCTGCTTTGCTATTTGAATACAAAATGAATCAAGAAATCGTAAAAAGTAAGGGACAATAGAGCCTGAAGGAAGTTATGCTTACGTTTAAATAGAACAGCTTATATCACAATAACTAATAACTCCTACATCATTCTCGTATCTACTCCTACATCGTTCTTGTATCTACTCCTTCATCATTCTTGTATGTACCTCTACATCATTCTAGCATCTACCCCTACATCATTCTAGTATCTACTTCTACAACATTCTTGTATCTACTCCTACATCATTCTTGTATCTACTCCTACATCATTCTCGTATCTACTTCTACAACATTCTTGTATCTACTCCTACATCATTCTTCGATATTTATGGACGACTAACATTAACACTACTACTGCACCTGCGGTGACTCATGCACTGGACATGAGACATGAGATTTTTCTCTCATGAGTCTGCATCGGCCATGAGACAAGAAGAGAAGCAACGAGACGTACGGCAATTCTGGTGTCGATAATTAGATCATTTAAGAAACAAGCGCGGTGCAACAATTATCGTCAGAAAGTACGGTTTCTGCCCACAGCAGCACTGGTGCAGCTCCCAGCTTAAAGCAACACTACACAAGTGCAGACCTGGGCTATACCATTCCAGTACTACTACCATAAACTGACACGAGACTTGGTGCGGTACGGCTATACGTACGTGGAACTACACTTTCGTCATTACTGCAGAGAGCGTTCGCGGTGGATATGGCTGCGGTACTGCAGTAACACCACTTTGAGGGATAGCGCTGCTGATCTATATTTTCAGAGAATATAGTGATGATAAGATATTGATTAAAGACATCTCATAATGAACAGACATCAGAAGGTTCTCGGGATTAAACATTTGCAGTAAAATTATATGTGTGGTTGTCATTTCAGATTGAATTTTTATTGTCTGTATTTTTTCACGTTAGGATAAGCATTTTTCCCCAATATAGTTTAACTGTATGCAGAATTTGATTTTGACCATTCATGTACTGCAGCGGCAGTAATAAATTCGCAGAGAACCTCCTTTTAAACGCGCCTTATCGAGTCTCGGTCAATTGTGTTACTTAATTAATAGATAGAGTTGATGCATTGGGATTGCAAAAGATTTCAGCAATTAAGAAATATGGAAAGAAAGATACTATGAAAAATTTCTAAAAAAGGATTATAAGTGCTCTCTATCGGAGCGGGGGTAGCAAATTATGCTTCAAAATAATAAACAGGAATGCAAATCAAACTTAGTGCTGTCTCATCATCCATCAAACATAAATATACTTATAAAGTAATCAAATTGTAGAATTGTATTACATGAAATAAATAATTATCAAACATAATTCGAGTTATCTATGCGAAAGAGAGAAACCAGTAAGCCCGAGCCACCTCCTATATTATCTTCCGGACACGAGAGCTGGACGGTCCCACGGCCGTAGCGCGGTATTGAAGACGTCGTCGCCAGTCTGGTCCCATGAGGGGCGCTTACGGTTAACTTCTGCCGCGCGTGTTTTGCTCAACTCAGCTAAAAACTATCGTAAAAACGTTTGTAAAATCGTTCGCTGCACCGAGAGTGCAAGAGAACATATTGCAGAAGATGGTTACGCCATATAGGTCGTTCATCACTGTCAATAGAGTGAATGAGTCTCGGCATGTACTTCGTTTTTACATCGCTATTATATATTTATAAGGAAGTCTATGGGGTGACTTATTGCATTTATAAAAAGCAAGGTCAGGTGTTTGGTTGAGTAATAATTCATTCACACGGCGAGAAGATTCCATACAAACCAGAAGAAGTTTGCAAGCGTTCGCTCACAACTTGTAACCATCTACCATTGCATGGTATTTACTGTAGCTTATATCCGAAATTATTTCAATGCAGACATCGAAACTGAAAGTCATATTCAATTTCAGAGCCAGTATTAAGAGCAGACGTATTTGTACGCGCTGCCGCTACCAACGAGAAATAACATCTAATTAAACTTATATTGTCTTTATGGGCAAGAATTTTATAAATGCTTACTATGCTGGTGACCAAATACCACCTATACTGAGCTGCCACAAGTGCAGTCGCTGAGAGCAACATGAAAGTCGAGGGGATAGTCAGTTTTCCTACTCTTATGAATTGATAACCAAACCAGAGCAAATGATCATGAACTATTGTTTAAAAAATTCACCGACATTCATCGTTTGCATGTCACTGTGGGTAGTGTGGTTAGTGTGCAATAGTAGAAATTAACGTTCGATAACTTGTGGCAGATCGTCGGTCAAAAATTGGCTATTGATGATATGTGTCAGCTTTTCCGTGCGTTTTCAAATCCCTTTAAATTAACGGTGAATTTTGGGGTACAATGGATGGCCAGCGATGTGCCGGCTTTGATTTTAAATTGTAGGTGATACGGCCGCAACTGCATCAGCTCATTACTGTACAGCAATGAAAGGTTCGATCAGCGCAATCGATCTAAAGTTAATTAAAACTTTTAAATCCGAACAATGCCATGAAGTTCAGTGTAGAAAATTATGTGTGGCCTGAAGTTGGGCTCTGCACGACACTTTCAGTAGAGGACACACGCGTTCACAAAACACTTTGTAACTACACGTAGCTGAGGAATGTATTGCTTCTATCATCACGGTATCGAGGTGAAACGAGCCCAGCAATTCCTTTTGGTTTTGTGGTATTCCTCTAACTAGCGTTTAGCTTACCTGCATGGCAATAGGAATAGTCATTGTGGTAACCAATTGTACGATGTTGTTCAGTTCGTAGTAAACCTATGCCCACTACGGAGTCACTTCTCTTGGCCTTTTTTACGTTCAACTTCGGTCACATCAGGTTTAATATTTCTTATTGGTCTACAGGTGTGCATTAAAAAAGATAACCAATTACCATCATTCTATTCATCGGCATTCATTCCTTTTGCAACTATCCATATGTATATTTCAAACGGATGGCTGAGCTGGTCTTCGAGACATTGTCGATGAAGATATCGTGAATTTACTTGAGCTTTTAAATACTTGCTTTTACTTTTGCTTTTAAATGCTTGCTATTCAAGCTAACTAAAAAAGTAATCATAAAGTGAAGTTTAACAGACTAATACACGCAGTTATTCAGAAGTTTCTGAGGTGGCAATTCTTATTGACACTTATTGATTATAGCTAATTGATGTCATTACTGTTTGCTGAAGTTTTAGTAGTCGGAAAATACGTATAAAATAGAAACACAATGAATCTATTCAGAGGCGCATGACTGAACCACTGTAACGACCATGGAATAAATGTAATAAATGACTGATGCTCGGGGCTGCGTGTGCGCATTTAAAGAGTTATAGTTGAAATTTCTTCTGACATCACAGGAGATTATGTTGGAACAAACTAAATGTTGATAAAATAAATGTTATAATTGAATATCTAATTAAATTCATCGCATCCTACTTCTATTAAGTAAAAGAAACTTCGAACAAATTTCGCATAACTGAATTTTCAAGCCGATTTTTAAATGGACGACGCTCAGAAATTTAAAAGTAATTTAGAAACACTGCTTAATTTTAATCAAAATAACATTTAGTGTTATTTGCAAATAAAGTTCTCCCATGACCGGTGGCTTCAGGTAACGGAACATTCACTCAACATTTCCAGTAGTGCACGGACGCCCCCCAGTATTGGGGGGAGGCATGGCTGTTCCCCAGGATTGGGGGGGGGGTGTCTGTAGACCCAGCGTGTACTGTCTTCGTTTTTTTCCTGCTAAATATCTTCTGAATGTTATCTTCAGCGTGAGCGGTCCTAAGAACCGCAGCAGTGGTCCGCGTGGTCCCAGCACCGCATAAGTGGTTCACGTGGTCCAAGCACAGCATCAGTGGTCCGCGTATTCCCAGCACCGCAGCAGTGATCCGCGTGGTCCCAGCACCGCAGCAGTGGTTCGCGTGGTCCCAGCACCGCATCAGTGGTTCACGTGGTCCCAGCACCGTACTTTAGGTTCCCCATATGCCAGGACTGCGCACCGCAAATAGCCCGTCAGTGAGGCTATCGCTGCTCTAACTTATCGATATTGGTGCGGGCGGGGAGCAATTGTCTCATATGCCGCAAACCGGCGCTGCTCTCGGCCCTTCCATCTCAAAAATTATTCTCTTGCTCGCCGCTGAGTAGGAACGATGATGGCGACCGAGCGTAGCGACCGTGAGAAGGTGAAGTCCAAACAGAGAGAAGAAATTGTGATTTTTTGCTTCCTAGCGCTGAACTGAGATTGTGGCAACCGTGCTTGGTGAAGTCCAAACAGAAGGAATAAATTTTCGATTTCCAGCACTGAACTAAGACCTTGAATGCCGCGTGCTCGCTAAGAACCGATTACCGGACAGAAATTTGTGACAGGGTTTGTTAGGTTATCACTGCACACAGTATACTGTACACTATACACTACACAGTGTCGAGGTGACATTGAAGAAATTAGTTTATCTATTAAACAGGCTTTGATTTGATGATTGATACAGAGAATTTTTGATGCGTAATTCAGTGGATCTGGCATCGAGGATAGGTTTGAGCGATTGTTCAGAGAGACATTAATTTTTCGTTCATAAGTCGTGTAACAAACTTTCCATACAGTGGGTGGGATGGATGTAGCATCTTGGTGATTTTTGTAAGTTATTTATGAGTGTTGGCAGCGTCGTATTGTACATAGCGCGCTTTTGCGTCTACGGATTACGAATCCGAGCTACGAAGTATAATAGCTCAACTCAAGGGAACCCTAGCAATGATCCTGCGAAAATCGTTCTTCTACAGCACAGCTAGCGCAAGTAAATATGTATATTTGTCGTTATATTGACGAGCAAGCGTTTAATATGGGAGGGAACATGCCTCCCTTTTCATCCTGCATTTCTGATGGGGATTAGCCGTATTTTGCCGTCTATCACTGTAGGTAATGAAACAGAATAGTAAACTAGCTTCCAAATTCTTGTACACTTGTATGGATGGTCCCTTTTCATATCTTCTTTGGGAGAAAAACTCATCTCCTTCAGCGTTCACTTTTTGGCCTTTACCTTCTTCTCCCCACGTAGTCGGCAATTGTCCGTCCATTCCGGGGACTGCTCCTTTCCTTTGCTGTTGTAAGGAAAGTTTTTTTCCATTCTTTTGTTTTTCCATCCTCCATTTCCAGGCACGACTCTCCCGTTACTTCATCCAAATCTCTATATCCAGCTTGTAGTACAGGCATAAAAGAACCTACTAATTTTTGTTATCAGTTTCATTTATTTTCTAGAATATTTAGCCTTCTATATAATGTATTTCATTTAATCGTCTCGATATTTATTAGGCAATTAGTATTATAGCCGTTCGTTCATTCTACAGGTGCAACCTTCATACTTTACAAAGTACACTAACCTACCGTTCCGCTATAACCTCTTCTTCCCAGCGCTGTAGGGATGCTTACTCTAACTCCCCACCTTCCCATCCTCATTCCATCCCGACAAGATGTCCCCAGGCGTTGGCACCACTTAATTACTGTCGACCAACCTCGTGGGGAGGAGGTTGAGACCCGTCCAGAGGGGAGGTTTAGGGATGTGTAGGTTGTTGGCATTTCAACTAACACGGTGAAGTGAACTATCCCTGTTGAATGTTGAGTGTGGAAAGAAAGAATGAAAAGACGAAAGATTGCAACAGAGGAAAAGAGCAAAACTCTGTTCCGAAGCCAGGAGGCTCTGGTATAACTACAGACTGTGTGACCGATCCTTGGGATACATTCCTAACGGGCGTCACAGCTTAACATGAACAGGAGCAATAAATGCACTTCTATCGCGCATTCAAATTATAACCATATTAATACACAGCAGAGTAACTCTGAGTTTTTCTTTGGGAGTTGACAATTTAGAGTTTAGAGTTCGGTTGGGAAGTCTCTCGACAGATCATAACTTATCAATATTTATTGCCAAAGATTTACGATACCTAGAGAATGATATAAAAGCCAACAGTAATTTACAAAAGCCAATAATTATGCTTTAAACATCGCGTAAATAAGTCCAAGGTCGTGCGACCAGAAGATAACGTCACTCATCATGCTTTGGAACATCGGAGAACACTAATCCGTCCTGTGTGGAAGCGCGGACAGAATACTAATGTTACTGTTCCGCACTTCAGGCTCGCTCGAGCGACATCACGCAAACATTTTATTTACTTTCATACAGTCTTAAATTTATCCAATCTCTCAAAACGCTACAATTCAGAACGGAAAAGTGGGTAGCATTCGTGGGAAGAGGAAAAGCAACACAGAAAAGAAAACGTTTGCAAGACCAAAAGAAAATATGCAGAAAGAGAAACAAGAAAGACTGCAATCAACAATGAAGGACGAGTAGAGCGGAAACAATTTTAGAGATGCCGTACTCAATAGACTTTGAAATGAAAAATCGTGATAGTAGAATTTGGGAGGGAAAACATGTGTGTAATGAAAAACCAACAGAAAACGAATTGGAATGAACTATTAGT
The DNA here is from genome assembly GCF_000764305.2 of Hyalella azteca. NCBI lineage: Eukaryota > Metazoa > Arthropoda > Malacostraca > Amphipoda > Hyalellidae > Hyalella > Hyalella azteca. The sequence goes on along the minus strand of NW_025946739.1, from coordinate 14,956 downwards.
AAGGAATGGATCGGAATTGACAACCAGTAAGGAATGGATTGGAATGGAGCAGCTGGGAATGGATTTGGTGCGGCAGTGACGCGCTCTTGGAATGAGAATTGTCATTCCAGTTCGCCGGCACATTCCTGCCGCGATGCGAGTTGCTGGCCGGGCTCCTGCATCTCCACTTATTACGGCGGCCGTACTTACTACGGTCGTCGTAACCTATTACGGTGGTCGTTACTTACTACGGTGGTCGTAACTTATTACGGCGGCCGTACTTACTACGGTCGTCGTAACTTACTACGGTGATCGTAACTTATTACGGTGATCGTAACTTATTACGGCGGCCGTACTTACTACGGTCGTCGTAACTTACTACGGTGATCGTAACTTATTACGGTGGTCGTAACTTATTACGGCGGCCGTACTTACTACGGTCGTCGTAACTTACTACGGTGATCGTAACTTATTACGGTGATCGTAATTTACTACGGTGGTCGTAACTTGCTACGGTGATCGTAGCTTGCTACGGTGATCGTAACTTACTGCGGAGGCCGTACTTACTACGGTGGTCGTAACTTAACGATAAATTCCGTAGTAATTTACTATGGTAAATTAACTTAATACGGTGGTCGTAACTTATTACGGTGATCGTACCTTACTGCGGTGGTCGTAACTTACTACGGTGGTCGTAACTTACTAAGGTAATCGTATCAAGTTGTACACAGCACAGCGGACACAGCACACAGCAAGGGTCGGGCACAGCACACAGCAAGGGTCGGGCACAGCACACAGCAAGGGTCGGGCACAGCANTCTTATACTGCCCAAATTACTTACAGTTTACTCTTATACTGCCCAAATTACTTACAGTTTACTCTTATACCTGTCTCTTATACACATCTAGATGTGTATAAGAGACAGGTCCATGAGCGCCGCCCAGCGCATGTCGCGCGAGGTCTAATTGAGTTTCTTGTCGCCCGGGCCGCCGTCGTGTCCTTCATCAGTCCAGGGCGGTGGAAAAAAAATTCGTCTCTCGATTGAAAAATTGAAAGAACATTCAAAAAAGGTTACAGCCATAAATAATTATCTGCTCAGGTTCACTGTAGACCGAGCTTTTCCTAATTGTCTTGTGTTAGTGTCAAATAACAATTTAAACTTCGAGGGCGAAAGACATTTTTTTAGAATCAATCCAATAGGACAATATCTTGTAACCAGTAAGATAAGTTATTGATAGTACTAAATTAAATTCTTTGGGCTTATATTTTATATTTATTCCATTCCTTCATCCTCGATTGAATTTTTGAATTGAATCTCAATCAATCGAGATTGAGATGATCATTTTTTTTGAAAATCATTTTGAATTGAATCTCAATAGACCAGCTCGTGGTGACCCCAGGCGTCGCAGTAGCGTCACTTGATCTCATCGCAAGTTGTGCCGCAAGTTGCGTGGCTGCGGTCATGTTACGTAACGCGGCCCTCGCTAACTAGTGTACTCCCTCATAAACTTGCCCGCGTGGTGCTGTGTCTGATAATAATAATAATAATGATAATAATAATAATAATAATAATNACCCTCAACGTCAAGAGAAGAACTAGCCTCAATGTCAAGACGAGAACTACCCTCAACGTCAAGAGAAGAACTACCCTCAGCATCGAGAGGAGAACTACCCTCAGCGTCAAGAGGAGAACTACCCTCAACGTCATGAGGAGAACCACCTTCAACGTCAAGAGGAGAACTACCCTCAACATCAAGAGGAGAACTACCCTCAACATCAAGAGGAGAACTACCCTCAAGTCGAAGCAAGACCACACCTAGTGTCTGTACAGAGAAGACGAAAGTGAGGGAAAAAACGCAGAACTGGTGACGAGAACATCAGGTGACCGCGAGGTCCCACTGTCTCAAGTGGCACACTCGTCGCACTAGTGAACTATAAATGGTATATAGTTCACTAGTTCCTCTCTTGATTGAGATATATCACATATATGATATATCTCAATCAGTACGTAGCGCTGATTGTGTCGGTGAGGACAGTCTTACATTAAACATTGATGAAAGTGTTCAAATAAAGAATGCAGCTATTTAGAAGTCATTACTGAGCGTTGGTTTTTCATTGTGAATTCGGCATGACATATCACGTGCAAATCAGACATTTGTCGAATCATTGACAAGGGATTGCAGCACCATGCAGTGCAGTTCTATCCAGTGCTGTGCAGTGCAGTGCAGTGAAGTGCAGTGCAGTGCACTACACAGCAGTGCAGTACAGTGCAGTGCAGTGCACACCCCACAGGCAGCGCCGGCGGCGGCTAAGCTAACAACATTACCTCTTATTTTGCCCGCCTGTGGCTACGCCTGATCAGAGGGGAGACGAGGGGAATAGAGGGGTGCAGAGGGGGATGAAGGGGATGATTGGCGTGAAAAAAAGAGGGGTGAAGGGGGTGAAGAGAGGGGCGGATGAAGAAAGCAATATAAGCAGGCGAATGATGGATGAAGAAAAAGAGGCAAAAGGAGATGGAAACAAGCAGGGTGGTGGTGGGGTTCGGGATGCAAGAGGAATTATGGATGTTTACGGGTGGTCAATAAAGCAATTAATCATATTGCTTGAAGTTATCACTATTGCTCGTGATCACTGTTCATTACTCAGCCGTGATAACCATTACTCATAACTTTTCTTTAATATCTAAATATAGGAAAATAATAAATTAGACATAAATAAATTGCGTACTAATAAATAATGTAACGTGCGAAAAGAACGATTTGCTTCATCTCGGATGCAATTAAATTAATATTGAATATATATTATGATTCAATTGAATTCTACCAGATATATTTTGAATAATTTTTGTCAATTGAAATTGGTGCCGCGCATGTATTGAGGCACGGCACGTGAGTGGTGAACTCAGTTTACTGATATACTGTCCACGTGACTCACAGTTTACTCATATACAGCCCAGGTGACTTACAGTTTACTCATGTACTGCCCAGGTGACTTACAGTTTACTCATATACTGCCAAGGTGACTTACAGTTTACTCTTATATTGCCCAAATTACTTACAGTTTACTCTTATACTGCCCAAATTACTTACAGTTTACTCTTATACTGCCCAAATTACTTACAGTTTACTCTTATACTGCCCAAATTACTTACAGTTTACTCATATACTGCCCACGTGACTCACAGTTTACTCATATACTGCCCAAATTACTTACAGTTTATTCAGATACTGCCCACGTGACTTACAGTTTACTCATATACTGCCCAAATTACTTACAGTTTACTCATATACTGCCCGAATAACTTATACAGTTTACTCATATACTGCCCACGTGACTTACAGTTTACTCATACTGCCCGAATGACTTATACAATTTACTCATGTAGTGCCCACGTGACTTACAGTTTACTCATATACTGCCCACGTGACTTACAGTTTACTCATACTGCCCGAATGAATTATACAATTTACTCATGTAGTGCCCACGTGACTTACTCATGACTTACTCATATACTGCTTATAGGTGACAGTACGACTGAACTATCGACCACGAGTGGCAGGATAACTCTCTATTTATTTCTCACATAGTTTCTCATACGTAGGCCGCCTACCGTAGTCTGCATACCGTAGGTCACCCACCATATATCGCCTAATGCAGGCCGCCTCACGTAGGTCGCCTACTGCAGGCCGCCTCACGTAGGTCGCCTACTGCAGGCCGCCTCACGTAGGTCGCCTAATGCAGGCCGCCTCACGTAGGCCACCTAATGCAGGCCTCACGTAGGTCGCCTAATGCAGGCCGCCTCACGTAGGCCACCTAATGCAGGCCTCACGTAGGTCGCCTAATGCAGGCCGCCTCACGTAGGCCGCCTAACGTAGGTCGTCGCCTACCGTAGGCCGCGTCGCTCCTGTTACCCATCATTTTTCAATAATGTCCTCACAATCTCTCAATTAATTAATTAAGCAGTATTGCGGGCACAAGTCGTTGATATCGCAGTCATTCGTCACAGGCTACATGCTGTTGAGTTTCGTTAACTAAGGCCGCGTCGCACGATTGGCGCTCTTGACGCAGCCTTGATTGACGATGACGGAAACGTTATTATAACTCTATATAAATTATAATTTGAGACGTAAAGATATAACTTTTTACGACTTAAATGTTGAATGTGACAGTCTGTATTTGGTAAGAGCGTTAGATTGTATTCATTAATTTGACAGCATGCGATGTAAGGTATTTTACTTCTTTCACTTTCTTCCTTTAGAAGAAGGCTTTCTTATTAATTGTTTTCACTTTTTCGGTGCGTAGAATAAATTGCAGACGACTTTACCTGTTCGAAAGGTAAAGACCAATTCCGTAATTATGGTCGCCTTGAAATTTTATTCCCAAATTAAAAACGTAAATAAAAATCCGTGGAAATCGTAGTTCTATAAATTTTTTTACAGGCGTAATTTCGAACGCAACATTCGCGAACTCTAGGAGAAGCTCTCAATACTCAGATTTTTTTATCTCCAACCTTTTTTCCAGCCGTCAGGAACGATCTATTATTTAAACAATCAAGTAACAATTCTTTAATAACGATGCGCTTAGAACAAGCGGCCATTGGCAGGACAGAGGCACGCTAGTGTTGCGTCCGCGCTGATGAATTGAATGATTTGATGAATTGAATGATTTGATGAATTCAATGATTTGATGAATTGATTGATTGAATGGATGATCAATCCTGCATTGTGGGGCCTTGCTAATTGACGTCTCGGCTACACGCTTAATTGCTGTATGAGTATTGCAGGGCAGAGTATTGCAGGACAGAGTAATGAAGGATTTAGTTCAGCGAGAAATATCAACAAACGGTGCAAAATTAATCTATTATAAGACGATCGGAGTGAAGAGGAAAAAGAAGGGGAGCAGAGGGGAGTGAGGGGTGCGGGTGGAAAGACAATGTAGTGGTCAGGGAGTGGAAAATGAGGGGGGGGGGAGAGATCAAGTCCCCAAGGGGTCGAGGCTCCCGTCCTCAGCGGAGGTTAAGGCGATTGTGTGCGCGGTGTTTTAAACGCAGCTGTTGCTGCAGCCGCTTTAACGGAAGCGTTTGTTGCTGCGGTGTTTTAAACGCAGCTGTTGCTGCAGCCGCTTTAACGGAGGCGTCTGTTGCTGCGGTGTTTTAAACGCAGCTGTTGCTGCTGCCGCTTTAACGGATTACTTCGCGGACTCTGCGTTGCTATGAAGGAGTAGCCTAGTTAGTGGATGTTGTAAGGTCTTGATGTTAGGAAAGTTACATGTTGGAAACGCACACATTTAGTTATGTGTTGTTCAAAACCATGCAGAGCCTCATTTGTGACCATGCAGAACCTCACACAAGTTGTGTATCACGAGATTATTCAAATACGAGGGATAATCATCACATGAAAAGGCCGGCAACTGTTGAAGTGGTCACCGAATAAAGCGAGACAGAGACAGGCTAAAGCCATCAGTCGATGTTACAGTTCGCTGGCTGGCTCTTAATTGTATCGACAGGCGAGACTGTCAGTTTAGTTTGTCAGTCGAGACAGTAGCGCTTGTCAGTCCTACAGCGTAAGGGCTGTCGTCGCCAGGGCTTGGTAATTGAGGGCTCGTCTCTATGGTTCTTATCGAGGCATTAAATTCCTCAATGGAGGAGCGAGTCATCACAAAGTCTTGCCAGCAGCGCCACTGCACCAACGAAGCAATACTTCATCAATGGAACGAAAGGGTCCATCACAAAACTCTACAGAGGGCGAATTGAAACAAATAATCAGTGTACCGATCCGATAAAACTGGCATGAAAATTCTGGAATTTTTTTTAGAAATTCTGAAAGTGAAGGCAAAGCTAGCCATTATGCAGTTATAAGATTATAATGATCGTAGATTAAATATAAGATATTTAGCGCTGTATTGAAAGTAAGAAGTTGCGACAGACGATTTTTCTTCAGGATACGCAAGCGCTGTGCAGATATTGTGCTTCTTATCTTTCTAGGTCAATGACTTAGAATTATCTCTGAAATTAATGTGGGCGGAAATTAAAAACCAATTTCAGCAAATTACACAATCGATTTTCTAGTGTATGACTGGCACAAAAGCATTTAATTCTGAAAATAATAATGAAAAAATGATTGTTATTGGAGTTTATTAATTGATTACGCGCCGAGTCATAACGAAAGAGAATCTGCACCCCGCGTGGATCCTCTTTGAGTCCGCACAGCGCGGCCCTCCGCGCGGAATATCAAAGCCACGACGCCGACCGAGCGTGACGCGGCGATAGATCCTGTCTTATTGCTACGCTAACGTGAGCATCAGACGCTTACTAGTGCATCACTAGTGTATTACTAGTGTGTCACTAGTGTATCAGTAGTGCGTCAACACTCCTAACTGCATTCACCGTCAACAGTGGGCTAACCGTTGCATTGCACAATATACTGACCGACTAGGTACTCCCGGCCCTGTTACTGGTTCAAATGAACTATTGTGGTCGTTTTTTGGGGGTTCTGGCATTCATGCCCCATTATGGTCGAAACCACCTTATGGTCGTTAAATTCTGCACAAAATGCACCCATGCACCCTTATGGTTGGCCCGGTCGACCGGGCCACATGGCTCAGTTGTTCCGTGGACCAAACCGGGCCAACCCATTAGGCTCAATGCCAATACCAGTCCGCTTNGATAATGGGTGGTGTATAATTAGTCCAGACTTATTCTAAATTAAAATCGTAATAATTCCTAATGAAGAATAGTGTTTGCGATCCATAATTAGGATTAAAAAGCAAAATAAGATTACTATTCCAATAACAATGCTTAAAACGATCGTATTTAACATTACTCGCAAACTTTGCTTGCGTGCGCCGCAAACAAAGCAGGCACTCTAAAGAGAATCAGGCAGCGGTTATGCTGCTGTAAGGGCCCATCAAACAACGGCTTAGGCTTAGTCTTCAGCAGCATTCGTTTCCTCTCAAGACCCAGGCTGAGGCTCTGTAAAGTTGTCCCGACAGCGGGAATAAATACCCTAAATTGGGTCACGTCCAGCGATAATCCCCCTAAAAATGCTCGCCTAAGCGGCGCAAAGTCGCGGACGAGACGCCACCGCAGCGCCGCCAAGGCCAACAATTAGCGCCGCTGGACTCAAATGGCACAAGTTGGCCATAAATGAGCGGGGGGCAGGAGTGGGGGAGTGGGGGGGGGTGGAGATAACATGAAGAGAGGGGGCGTTGAGAAGAATGCTATCGAGAACTGGATTGTTGAATTGGCCATAAATGACGGGGGTGGAGTGAGAGGGGGCTGAAACTGAGGAAGAGGGTAGGGGTAGAGGCCAAAGGAAGAGGCTAAGGGAAGAGGCTAAAGGAAGAGGCTAAAGGAAGTTGGTAAGGTTGGTAAGGGAAGAGGCTAAGGGAAGAGGCTAAGGGAAGAGGCCAAAGGAAGAGGCTAAGGGAAGAGGCTAAGGGAATACACTAAGGGAAGAGGCTAAGGGAAGAAGCTAAGGGAAGAGGCTAAGGGAAGAGGCTAAGTGAAGTGGCTAAGGGAAGAGACTGAGTGAAGAGGCTAAGGGAAGAGGCTAAGGGAAGAGGCTAAGGGAAGAGGCTAAGGGAAGAGGCTAAGGGAAGAGGCTACGGGAAGAGGCTAAGGGAAGAGGCTAAGGGAAGAGGATGGGATGATGCCAGCTAAGGGAAAAGGCAGGGATTTTAGCTGATGGGGGAAGAGGCTGGAATGGAGGCTGCTCTAGAAAAAAGCTGAAACAAATTTCATTACGTAGACGAAAGTAAAAGATATGCATCACACTTTTCCAATAATTTAACGTGCAAGGATAACAGTGGCATACATAAACACCGGTAAACTGGAGTGAAGTTTACGAGTAGCGTCTGAGCATCTCGGGGTACATGCCCGAGGTCATCTTTGTCGAACTTGGCACTCCAGTTCATATTTATTTGCGTGGGTAGCGCGCTAGAGGGAAATAATGCCTAAGAAATCAGGTGCCTAAAGTCTTAGTGCCATTAGTCAACAGCCACCACGTATGCATGCTGCTCATTGCTCAAGTTAAGTGTGGTCATTCTGCATCTGGCCTAACCTACGGCAGCCTTATCTTTTGTGGCCTATCCAACACACGTTGTTAATATTCCTCAACCCAAAACAAACCTGAGCTGTCCTAACCTAACCTCATTGGCTGCAAAATGGTGGGGAGTCGGGGCAGCGTGATTAGGTTAGGCTGGAGTAGGTGAGGCCGAATGCAGAACCACCTGCTCATTAGCGAGCATGCCTAAGTATTGGCTGAAGACCTACGCCGCAATTATCTTTAATTTAATTAAGCAGTGTGTAGTTGGTAGGTATTACGGTATTCCAGGATAGTCTGTGGCTTGCAGCTCTGAGGCTGAATGTAGTTATCGCACATTGTGGCTGGGCGTTAGTTCCAGGGCTTATTTAAGAAATAAATGTGTGGTCCACGGCTGTGCCTCCACCATCTCTATAATGAGTCGCACCCAAAAGCATGTAGAAAAGGCTGCGGAACGCTCAGGCCGCAGCAGCGAACTCTCGCACATGAGTGAAGCATTGAAATAATATATGAAAATTTCACGGACTGATTATTATTCATTTGAGTCGAAGATTGAAATGAATTGCGTCGCCGACCGAAGCTGCTGCTTATCAAAATAATATTGGATTACTATTACCCAATAACGATGGAAATTGTGCTCTTAACAATAACTGTAATTATTGTAGGGCCTGGAACGCCGTATTACCGACACACCGGCAGGCGGCAGAATTAATATATCCATTAGGAACGGCAGTCGAGTGGATTTATGGCTTCCCTATGATAATGAAAACTCATTCGTCATTGGTGGATTAGCTGGCCAATCACAGGACAGATTTGTGGCATGACGTTCAATGGATTGATGGATTTGCGGAATGAAACAAATGAGTCAGAGCTTCCAAGCCCGCAGTTTGTTGCCTTATAATTTAGCTCTATATAGCGGCAGAGCAGAGCTGCTAGCATCATTCAATTGTTATAAAAGAGTTGGACGTTCGTGGTGGTCAGCGCTTCACTTAACACAAGACATAATTTGTTCGTGTTATTTAAAGTTTACTCTAAATTCTCTTACTAAAGCGCCACGGACAAATTTAACTTATGCCGGACAAAAACTCGGTCTAAGCTTTGCTGCACATCTTTTCCAGATTAAGCTGCAGTTGCTGCACATCTCGCAGCAGGTGTCGAGGGTGTGGAGTATTGCCACATATCGCCGTTGTTTTATAGCCGAACACTGCACGTCTAAGCCACTGAATGCGCCCTTAAGTAATCTGCAGACATGGGAAAAATTCAATGTTTAAAAAACTGGTACCATAGTTTCAAAATTCGCTAAGTGAACGTAAGCACTTACGCTCTATTTTCTTGCCTATGATTGGTGGATTTTGCTTGAAAGGCCGTCAATGATTGGCGGATGAACTCACGATCTTTTTTAACTTTATTTGAAAGTAGACAGTAACCGACGGATCAGCGGAGAATCTTGGAAGACATAACGTGAAGTGAAGTACAATTTGCCATTTATTTAAAGTGACAAGTTGCCTGTTTAGGACAATTTGCAACCTAATTCCATGGACAAGTTGCTAGCATAGAATCTCCCCGGATTTAAGAATCTCCACACCCCTGATTCATTTCAACCAACATTTACCGCCCAACCCAATTTAGCCCTAGTTTTAGAATTTGAAGAATATAATATGTTTCAATTTCTAGGAAGAAATACTATTTTGCCGAATAGAAACCACACGAATAACTTGTTAGATTTTTTCCACGTTCCTGATGATCTCACATCTTCAAATAGAATGTCACACTCTGGCACGTTCAATGCTACATCCGGGACCCGAGGGCGGAGTGACCTGCCTATAGCGACGACTCGGAGACGGAGGACGACGAAGGCGGCGCATCAGCGTGACCGGGGACTAGGAAGTCCCGAACTCATCATAAGGTCATAAGGTTAATTGTGAATACTGGCATGCGTACGACGTCGTTGAACACACCAACGAACATTGCACAATATATTGCACCAGCTGCAGTTATTGAGCACTATCTGCATCAAGATGATACAGAATAATATGCGTTTAAAAATCACTTTTTAAAGACAGCATTTCTAAAGAGGCCAGTGTCTTCGATGTTACACATGTACAACGAATTTCTTATTTTATTTTTCTATGTAAAAATAATTTTAAATTTTTTAATAATAATTCTTTTTGTTTAAAATTATTTATTTTGCCAATTGTATCAAGCATTGTCTCCGACTTTACGCAAGTGTGCAAAATTTCAGGTCGATTTTGGACAGGTAGAAGTGTTGTAAATATAGATGAAAAGATTTGTAGCAGACAGACAACAAGAAGTGAAGTTGAACATAATATACGTTTAAAAATTACTTTCTAAAGACAACACTTCTAAAGAATCCAGTGTCTCCAATGTTAAGGATGTACAATGAATTTCTCATTTTATTTTCGAATATTAAAAAAAATTAATTTTTAACTTTTTTTTACATTATAATTTTTTTTTCTAAATTATTTATTCTGTCAATTGATTCATGCATTGCCTCCAATTTCACACAAGTGTGCAAAATTTCAGATCAATTGGACAGGTAAATTGTGTCAAATATCAGTTATAAGATTTGTAGCTGGCAAAATTATTTTTTTAATCACGGTAACAGCTGACACTGTTTACACGGTAACAGCTGACGCTGTTCACACGGTAACAGCTGACACTGTTCACACGGTAACAGCTGACGCTGTTTACACGGTAACAGCTGACGCTGTTCACACGGTAACAGCTGACGCTGTTCACACGGTAACAGCTGACGCTGTTCACACGGTAACTGCTGACGCTGTTCACACGGTAACAGCTGACGCTGTTCACACAGTAACTGCTGACGCTGTTCACACGGTAACTGCTGACACTGTTCACACGGTAACTGCTGTCGCTGTTCACACGGCAACAGCTGATGCTATTCACACGGTAACCGCTGTTGCTGTTCACACGGCAACAGCGTACGCTGTTATAGGGAATTTTCTTCTACTCAAGAGTCAAGCCTCTATTTGAATAGTCAAATATTAATACAAAAAAGAAATTAAAGATTACCGGTCATCAATAGTATTAAAAATTTTCTTCAACATTCGAGCATTGATGCCGTCGAATTCAAGCTCACTTAATATTATTTTAAAATAAGTTCACAAACTTTCAGACGAGCATAAATACGTAAGCTAATAATACAGATTATTAACAAGTTTAATGTCGCCAGGGTTAGTAGTAACCTCGAGATATAATATTCAAGTGTCCTGTTCATGGACGCTCCAACTCTGAACTCTACACACTGAGCAAACTGAGTGTAAATTTCAGCGGCAGCGTCTGGCAGTGTAAGAGAGCGGTATAGTGCGTGAGAATAGTGAGGTATGAACTGCACTAATAATTGTGCAGGGATTTCATCAGTTTCGTGTAGGCATACATTTTTACAGCCATTTAAAAAACTCTCGATCTCCCAAAGTTACCGCAAAAATTACTCATCTTCACTGTAGACTGTGGCTCATTTTTCGTGAGTAGATAAACCGTTCGCTGCCGACAGAAGAAAATTCAGTGCACTGCAAAGAATGCAAACAGTCTACCGCCGGTCTATTCTTAGCATTCAGACAGTTGATAAATATTTGCAACAACGATCATTTAGTTTTTTAATAAATAATTGCTGGCTGAATATACGTTCGTATTTTGAAGAAAGCCAGAAAACAATAGCTCAATTCGATAAAATTTTTTAATTACTTTCGTGATATTGATCTATTCACTGTAAGTTAGGCCCAATTACTGACCATCCTTTTTCCCCCAAAACAGAGGGGGAGGAGGGAACAGGTGAATAAAACGAGAGGTTGAGGAATTTGTCTCCTCCGCTCACCCCAATTCCCTCCCTACCTCCCCATTCATTAATTGTCTTCTGTGTTGTTATCTCTGGTGGTGATCGTTCCCTCAACACCCATGCTGAGGGATGCCCTTGCTTTCACGTATGTCTACTTTGTGTACTGTAAACAATTGATACAAGTGGCATCGCCGTACCACATTAATTGCCACTGCTTATACTGTGCGCCGTAGAAAAACTGTCAAAAACTTAGCAAAAAAGACGTACAAAAAATTGCTATTTACAAATTATATTTTATATAACNCGGTAACTGCTGACGCTGTTCACACAGTAACTGCTGACGCTGTTCATACGGTAACTGCTGATGCTGTTCACACAGTAACTGATGACGCTGTTGATACGGTAACAGCTGATGCTGTCACACGGTAACTGCTGACGCTGTTCACACGGTAACTGCTGACGCTGTTCACATGGTAACAGTGACGCTGTTCACACGGTAACTGCTGACGCTGTTCACACGGTAGGAGCTGATGCTGTTCACACGGTAACTGCTGACGCTGTTCACACGGTAACTGCTGACGCTGTTGACACGGTAACTGCTGACGCTGTTCACACGATAACTGCTGACGCTGTTCACACGGTAACTGCCGACGCTGTTCACACGGTAACTGCAGACGCTGTTCACACGGTAACTGCTGACGCTGTTACACGGTAACTGCTGACGCTGTTCACACGGTAACAGCTGACACTGTTTACACGGTAACAGCTGATGCTGTTCACACGGTAACTGCTGATGCTGTTCACACGGTAACAGCTGACACTGTTCACACGGTAACAGCTGATGCTGTCACACGGTAAGAGCTGACGCTGTTCACACGGTAACAGCTGACGCTGTTCACACGGTAACAGCTGACACTGTTTACACGGTAACAGCTGACGCTGTTCACACGGTAACAGCTGACACTGTTCACACGGTAACAGCTGACGCTGTTTACACGGTAACAGCTGACGCTGTTCACACGGTAACAGCTGACGCTGTTCACACGGTAACAGCTGACGCTGTTCACACGGTAACTGCTGACGCTGTTCACACGGTAACAGCTGACGCTGTTCACACGGTAACTGCTGACGCTGTTCACACGGTAAC
>NW_025946739.1:0-1547 GCF_000764305.2 Hyalella azteca | reverse complement strand
GGCGTTAATATGGCACACAAACACAAGCAACGACTTGCTAGTGCTAGCATGGGCCTGATGAGTAGAGCAATGCGGGAGTGAGGCAAACGAGGAACTCTATTGACGACACAAGCAATGACTGAAAATGTCGGTGTACGATTGAGCCTGTAATGTTACGTGCGCATCGGATGAAAATTTAGCCGATGTCAATTGTATAGCTTTGTTATGAGACTGCTTCTGTCTCTTATACACATCTAGATGTGTATAAGAGACAGGGGAGGAGGAGGGGAAGGGAAAAATGAGGGGAGGAGAGGAGGAAGGAGAGGGGGAGGGACTATGATGGAGAGAGGAGGGTGTCAGGAGGAGGGGAAGAAAGGTGCAGGAATAAAGTGAGAGAGGAATGGAGAGGGGTTTAAATAGAATAAATAAAGGAGTATGGAGAGCGAGAGAGAGAGGGAGAGGAGTGGATTATGGAGACTGAGCGTAATAAAGGAAGGGAGTGCGTGCAAGAACAGATGAATGAAAGTCTTTGTTATAGGATGTTCATGAATATTATACTGATGAGCACAATATTTACAGATGAGTTACACTTACATCTTTTTCTCGAAGTTTACGACAAGTCATAATTCACTGTTATTTCATATCCCAATTTATTATCATGACTTTACAAAGACCTTATAATTGTGATCACTCGCCCTCTACTCACACGAGTGTAAGCGACCGCCTCTACATTCGTCAGCTGTTAGTCGCCTTCACAGTTTCAGTTCTCTACGGCGCCCGCTATTTCGTTTCTAATTTGTAGTTTTATTAACCGAAATAACTTGAATGATTTTTACTAATTTAAATTCTCATGTTCTCTAAGCGAAATCTTTTCTGTGGTTCTTATTATTTTGGGAGACCAATAGGTTGGTATTTTATTTAAGGACTTGATTTGCTCATTTTACCGACATATACATTGAATTATAATTTTAATCACTAATTAGAATGGGCTTCTAAAACTTATTATCTGCACTGACCAAGTAAGAATCCAAGCACCTCAACTTGACATGCCGCTGCTTGTACTTATAACTTTAAATTACAGCAAAATTATCTTGCACATCACCCACGTTTTTATTGTGAGAAGTTGAGAGAAAGACGCGCTTTCCCGTAATAATGATTCGTTCCATTAATCTTCCAGTATTGCTCTATTTAACTCCATATATCTGAACTAATATTCATGTTATCGATTTCTCTAGCGGTTGGTTCCACTTCTGCCGCCTACTAAATTAACTTTGTACGTCTGCACCATTCCCAACCGAAGTTAAATTTCTAGCGCATTTTCTCATTTATGGAAAAATGCACTATTGTGCTCGCCATGTCCGTCTGTCCGTCCGTCCGTCCGTCCGTCCGTCCGTCTGTCTGTACGTTCGTGACTTAACGTTTTCGTCGACGAGAAAATGCTCTCTCTGTCACTCACTGCAGTGAGTACTGAGTTATATTTTTTATTGTTTTCATTCGCATCCGTCATTTCCAATTGCACCGGAATTCAATACAATGCACGCTTTGAATAATTGCCAGTAAAACTTTAG
>NW_025946738.1:0-571 GCF_000764305.2 Hyalella azteca | reverse complement strand
TTAAACATAAGTATTCTAAATGGTATGTTATGCTAACCTAGAGGAAAATAAACTTTCTTCTTTATGTGCCTCCGTTACTCTTTTATTTCGCCTCAAAACTGCTCAATCGGTTCTGTTCCACCCGGTATAATAAAAGAAAAATGGGTAGATCTAGATACATACACGTTCATCAGCGGCTGCTTCTAAATCATTTAAGAACTAATTATATAGCACTCATGGAAAAAAATCAATGAAAATATTTTGCCCAAGTAATGGCACGTTCAACTACCAGTGTAAAATGGTATAACATTGAAACTTGAATCCATTAATGTTCTTGGTCCTTTTGCATTCAAAATCTCTCAAATTACCGCAGTGATAAGGTATTTTCCGTCTCGTTTCTTTACATATAATATGACAAAATCTCATTTTGATGATTTAAGGAGACGACGTACGTGTGAATAGCAACGCTATCAACCGCAAACGATCTTATCGTGATCTGTACAAAAATCTGGTGGAATTCATTAAATTTGTTAGTGGTAAATAATCCGCTTTTCTGGCCGGTGTCAAGCCGAACCCGAAGAAGAATAATAGC
>NW_025946737.1:2342-22664 GCF_000764305.2 Hyalella azteca | reverse complement strand
CTAATCACCTGCTTTGGAGGGATAGTCACACATACAAGGCTTCTTCATTGAAGTAGAGACAGTTCAATTGAAAAAACTTGTTACACACCGCTCGTGTCCATCCAGGCAGTATGACAGCTGCCGCATGCCCGATGATCCCTGTCCAGCACAGGCCGGAGGACAGAGCAGTGGCACCTGTATCCACGCCAAAGTCATCATTTCAGAACTCGAAGCAGAGAATTTAGGGCAGAAGTTCATCTCTTACACTAGTGAGAACCTCGCGAAGCTATTCCTTCATCCCGATTCTCTCAAGGTATTAGTTTAATAATGTGGCATGTATATACCATCGCTTTTCACAAACCTTGAATTTCGTATTTAGCTTGCATATCTTCAATAACATGCAACTTAGGATTTTATCATAGAAATGCATGTCGTAGCCTAAATTATTGTAAGTTTTTTTTTGTTTTTTTTTTAGCTGAGCCAGATCAACTCCATTCGCTTGCGTCAGGCAGTGGCCCGCATTTTGCAATCATATCAAAATGAAGGCATCAAGTTTGTTGTCTCCGGATGGTTCGAGAGACGCTACCTTCCCGATGGTAGTCCATCAATCCAGTGTAAATTGCACATTTCGATGCTTGAACCTCTGAGAAGGTTGGACGACGTCCTCTTGTACAGTGAGCAGCAGGAGGACGCCATAGCGCCGCCAATAGAAGCACCTGCTCATGCCATTAGAAGATTCTCTGATTATATGGGAGACAAGGAGGAATTGGCTCGAAGTTCACAGCATGAGGACTTGGCTGAAAATTCACAGCATGAGGACTTGGCTGAAAATCCACAGCATGACTGAAAATTCACAGCATGAGGACTTGGCTGAAAATCCACAGCATGACGACTTGGCTGGAAATCCACAGCATGAGGACTTGGCTGAAAATCCACAGCATGAGGACTTGGCTGAAAATCCACAGCATGACGACTTGGCTGGAAATCCACAGCATGAGGACTTGGCTGAAAATCCACAGCATGAGGACTTGGCTGAAATTCCACAGCATGAGGACTTGGCTGAAAATCCACAGCATGAGGACTTGGCTGAAAATCCACAGCATGAGGACTTGCAAGAGGGAGGAGAGGAAGAAGCATTTCCTAATGTTTTTAGGCCAGCTAAGCGTTCACGCCATAGGTAGAATAGTTGAAATTTGGCGTCTTCGTTTTTTTTTGTTACGCGTTTTCACATTTTTAAATTTTATTTACAGATCTTGTATGCCCTTTTTTCCTGTATTCAAGTATTTTGGTATGTGACCGGAGAGCGAGGTATATTTATTTTGAGCTCAGTTTTGTATATTTACTAATGTTTGCTGCCGATTAAAATAATTTTCCAACTGATTAGTGATTCTCGCATTCATCATGACCGAACATCTGCTTCTTTAGCATGAGGTTAACGAAAATATTCATTTATTGCTCTTTATCGAGTCAAAACTAGTTGAAACCTTATCTCACATACTTACTAAGAATTTTGTTAGGTTTTTTCGTGCATTACTTTTCACAGAAGGGGATTAGAATTTGATACGGTTATTCGTCCGTTGCGCAATATACCTAGCAGGTATTTTTGGCATGCTATTTTTTACGATGTGCGCAAGTGATTAGAGAAGTATAGATGGGAACTGGCATTTTTTTAATATTTAGTCAACCATCAGTTCTTTCAGCGTGGAGGCTCTAACATAGGAATGATACACTATTTTTGAATACTTCGTTTTCTTTTTCGTGTTCATTCTTATTTCTTTTATCCTCAGTTTGAAACTTCTAGTCCTAGTTTCATAATAAATAGATGTGTTCAATTTGTTCTCCCCGCTAAGTTCTTGATGAGATATTGGTAGGATTCGAAATGAAAATTCGTGAATACAGATAGAGATCGCTGTGTCCATGCATGATCGGGAGATTAAGGTAATAATAGAATAGAAGTGTCGGCACTGAAGAAATACACTGTTAGAAAAATTACCGTTAACGGTATTACCGGCGTTTCAGTGGCCGGTCGGAACGTGAAAAGAAACATTGCGTCGCCGTTTTTATTCTAATTTTACACTAGAAAACCGTAAAACATCTGATAATAACGGAGAAACCGTTTATTTTCACGGAGCGACCGGCCACTAGAACGCCGGTGGGACCGTTTTTTCACCGTTTTTTCTAACAGTGTAGGCCCCTGGCCTGTTGCCGATTCTTGAATTTTTCGTGACTTGATTCACAAGGGATCTGGCCTTTGGAACCCGATCTTTCCATAACTGACGATTGATTGAGATAGCTGCTGGACTAATTGCCTGGATGGTTATCTTTAAGCGAAATAGAACAGTCAGCTTCTCAATTTTCTGGTCAACTTTTGAATTATTGGACTGTTGGCCGATAGTTAAGTAGCTCCTTTGTCAGCAATGTTAAGATATGCTGTCGAAAGTAGATTCGGAAACTCGTACTGTGTTGTCTTGAAAAGGTTTTGAAGCTAACTTAGTCGGTGAGTGGGATCATTTGTGTAATGATCACCTTCAGTCTGCATCTATTGCTTTAGTAACCGTCAACTCCTTGGGAAGCCTGCCGAAGACCACCACTGCCCTGGATGTAATGGACTATCATGACTCCTGCCCTCCGGAACGTAGCCTTCAACACTTCTGGAAAATCATATAGGCAGCCGAAAGCCACCAGACAGTGACCTCGTGTCTGGGGGGTGTGGAGCTCAAAATATTCAAAGCAGAAGGATGTCAATGATTGGTTACGGATAGCAGATTGCATTCACGGCTGATTGGTGGATGTCCGGAAAGATCCAAGGCGTTCGATTCAGGGCTTATTGGTGTACAAAATTTGTGGTGCACGGCTGCGTTCCCAACTCCTTCATCCCTAGACTCGACCCAACTTCAAATTATTGCATAATGGCGCTGGACGACGTAGAGACATTGCATGCCGAGTATGTTATTCGTCTGAGCAATTTAGAAGCGTCCAGCACTAGAAGTTATTAATGAGTTTGGGAATTGAACGAAATGCCCTTCCATGGACCGGAGATTGTTCAATAGTTAAACGTTAACGACGAGTCGGCATGAACGAAACTGTATTGGACTAGCCTGTGATGCGCAGCTGGGTACCACAAAGATGCCCAGCGGGGTACCACACAATCCCGTGTTGGATTTTACGCTAAGAAAAGATGAAAAAATAACGGACGAGCTCTCCTTGTACGGCTATATAGTTTACTCAAGTTTTCAATAACGCTTAGTCTGTCTGAAAATGTTCTAAGCCAATTTTTTTTTAATTTGCTCCCTGGGCTGACACTTGTGTTCAATGTAAATTACTTGACGAAAAGAAGAAGCCGAAATGCCGATGTTGAGCAGCAAAACCGTTAAACGTATGGCGATTTTGTCAATAGGCTACATATTTATGGGATTTTATCGACCGATGCCATATGACTCAAAGAAATAGATGACGGTATAAGAAGGACGTTAGCATCTTCGGTTTAGACTTTTTGAAAGGAGCAAGAGATAACAGACATTTCTTTATTCTGCTCGCAGAAGACACTTTTATCTGTATGAAACGGCTTTCGATAGGCTAACGACAAGGTTACAAACTCAAGTTCAGTAATCTTTCGCGACAAGATGTAACCCTTCTTTAAATTATTGCATTCTCCTGCTGAACGAAGTAGAGAGTTTGTATGCAGAGTATCTTCGTCTGAGCTATTTGTAAGCGTTCCGCTCTAGAAGTTGCAGGTGAATTTGGTAAATGTAAGAAATGCATTCCTATGGATTGGAGGTTGTTATATATTTGTTGATACTCGTTAACGAGTCCGCAATAACGAAACGACATGGTTTAGGCTGTAATGCTTAGCAAGGTACCATAAAGAAGGGTGCCCGTTCTGGTTTTTACGCTGAAAAAAGATGAAAAAATGACGGTCGGGCTTTACTTGTATGGCGATGTTACTCTGGCTTTCAATATAGCTTAGTTTGTCGGAAAAAGAGCATTTAAATCAATAATTAATTTCCTCGCTGGGCTGACAGTTGGCAGTTGTGTTTATTGTAAACTATTGATTTAATGTAGCCAATGAGTTGGGGTTGAGCAGTAAAACCGTTACACTTGTGCCGATTCTGCCTATAGCTACAGATTTGACATTTTACTGACTGATGTTATATGATGCAAAGAAATAGATGACCGTATATTAGATGGATGTTAGCAGTTTCTTTCTAGACTTTACACCGTTTTTAAAGGAATGAGGAGCTAACTGACACACTTTCTTATTTTGGTCTTAGAGGATACTTATTAATATGAAACGTCTTTCGATAGGCTAATTACGAGATAGTTTCAAGCTGGGCGTTGCACACCGTAGGAGGAAAGAACATCAGCGCGATCATGTAGAAAAGTGTACTCTGCGCTGCCTGAAATCTTCACTGTGCTGCCGACTGAGTCATCGTGGATTTAGATAAAAGCGTTAACTGTAAGAAATGATCACTATAAATAAATGTTCTTGATGTATTTTGTAGTTTTTCTATTTTAACATGAATGAGTCTTAACTGATCGCAACACTTCAGAAACGGCGATATAAAAAAATTGCAATCAATGTTATGCTGCAAATCGGTTGAAATTGGTATAAAGTGAATTAATACTGGCAACATTCTATAGATTATTTCTTCATATTCTTTATATGATAGTCAGTCTCGTTTGTTGCATGTGGCATGACCTAAGCTCGAAAAATTTGTGAAGACGTTTCTTCTAATTCTATCAGCGGTGTTATATCATAGTGCCTATACTCAAGTAGATTTATTACAATCATCATACACTCTTGCTTTCATACAATCGACAGCTTCATTCAGTTCGTGCATTTAGATCACAAGGAAGATGGACGAATTAATTGACAGATTAATTCTGAGACGCAGGAAGTGAGTTTGTCTTATGCAAAGCAGCGCTATTGACTTTTTCGTCTAATGCATTGCGGCACGATGTTCATCTTTGCGACTGTACAGCTAGTCGCGCAAAGTAATTCTGACAAACTAATTTAGTCCGTTTCGTACGTCGCATAGAATATGCTGTTATCCAGGCTCATTCCAAAATTTTTGCTTCACATTACAAAATTTCATGCAAAGGTCTATCATTAAAAGGAATCGAAAATAAGCTTCAATTTGCATAAATATTATTTTCACAGAGAATTCTTTATGAAACACTAATGTTGGCACAAGATGAGATATCGATGTAAATGCATTGCATTCGATTTATTTGTTACCAATTTATTCCGTCGTCCGATTTTAAAGTGGTTTGAAAGAAATTTTTCCTTTTTTAGGACAAGATTAAAATCGAATGTTTAGTCAAAGAGGTTCTAAAGTAATGTTGAAAGTCTTCTCTAATTTTATTAATTTTTTATATCCTTTGCATGCCAAGCAGAATTCGTTTATGAATAAATTGAAAATTATACCACGAAAAAATATATATTGAATGAACTAGTGACTTCAGTAAAGAAATCATCTCCATTTCTTAGCTGCATTAAATTGCGAGTGTACTTGAGTTGTGTCTCAAATGTTCTATCAAATTTCCAATGTTATTCAAATGGATTTTTGACTTGGCAAGTTGGCAATAGTAACGATTGAGTGGTTTTAACCGCGGATGCAATATTGTCAACTAGTTTTTATTGTAGACGACCAATTTATTCTAGTTTGTTTACTTCAGTACCTGCTCTAGACATTCAAAATTGAAGCAGGCGTTGGATTATACAGGTTAATAAATGAGTCTCGTTTCCATGTAAATGTTCATCGTTTTTTTTAATAATTTTGTACCCCCAAAAAGTACATAGTATTTCGTTTTTTTTTTACGTTTCACGCACTCTTTCCATTATAGGGCCTCCTTACTCTTTCCATTATAGGGCCTCCTTAACAGGGTATGACAGATATACAGTTTTCGCGTCATCGACGAGTCATTCCTTATATAAAATTTATAGCTCAGGAGGTGAACTTCCCACCGTCTCGATTTAATGATCCTTTATTGTCGGATGTTGACAGACGTAGCCACTTATCGTTAGGTCGCGAATAATTTACCTCGTCCACCACCATCACTTAACTTTTTCTATGTATTTATTTCATAATAGTTACTAATCGTAATTAGTTTCTTTGAGAAATGCTAAGGAAACTTTTTGAGCAGAGACTCAGTTGTAATTGCTTTGATTATGTCTTTATAAGAGAGAACGTTGCGGAGTCCAGCTCCATCGTCAGTTCACAAAATTCAGTTCAGAAGAAGTTCAGTCCTAGAAACACATATACAATCAGTTAGTAAAGTAAAAGGCACTGATAGGTTTTAAAACGGAGAATAAATAAATAAGACATGAAATTAATGCAAGTAAACGGCCTATCTATTTACTATTTCAAGAGGAACGGAGGTCTAAAAGTGGCATTTAGACCAGGCTTCTCTTTGAATATATATAGGGATTCTAAATGCTCGGCATGAACACGTACAGCAGAATGAGGTGGATGTGCAAGTAGGTTCCCCTTTCTATAACTCCTGCCCTTATGCTCAGCAAGCCTAGTTTAAAAATTGAGTGACGTCATACCGACGTACGCTGATGCGCACAACTATATCTGTAAACTAGTGACGATCGCATAAGAACCCACGAGAATTCACCATATCTTTATAAGAGAAAACGTTTCGGAGTCCAGCTCCATCGTAAGTTCTGATGCGATCGTCACTAGTTTTCAGATATAGTTGTGCGCAGTGGGCATCAGCGTACGTCGGTATGACGTCACGCAATTTCTATACAAGGCTGCATCAGGGACACGCATGCCAAGCATAAAATTTCTAGACGACTTACTTCGAGGAGATGATGTTTCTGGACCCGCTCGGAATCTTATAGACTATTTATTATGCGAGCTAAAATTGAGCGAGCTACCGGCATTTTAAATTTAATTGATGAAATACTGAGCCTGAATACTGAATTTGAGAGATAGAAAGATTCGCCGCTTGCTCAAACAAAAGATCTCCGCAGAGCAAAATCTCAGAGCTTGGGATGTTTTATTTACTAGTGTGGATGAGAACAAGAAACACAGATTCCAGAATATTGTGAGTCGTAAATTTGAATCTATTAGAACACTGAATTGACTGAAATAAAAGCGAGATCGGATTATTTTAACATGAAATATGATTTCTTGGAGGTGAGTGGAGCAGCTCTCCTGGCTGTTAAATCTACTTAAATTAATCATAAAATTATCAGTTTAGTGGTGAATGATTTTTGATCGGTACCGATAAATTGAATGAGTATTTATTTAAAGGTTATTCGTAACACTGCCAAAAATCTAGACTGAGGCAAAGTTTTAATTTAACAGGGACGTAGTAGGAACGGGGAAGTATGAATGGTAGTAGGGATGCTATGAGGGGGTCCCGATAAATGTTCGCCAAAATAATATTTTTTATCATTATAGTATTTTGAAAGGATAATATCCTATTTTTTCCTAGGGAAACAACATCAAACAATTTCCGCCCCAAAAATTTCATTTATGGTTTGATGTTGAATTTTATTTTTTTATAAATTAATATATATCAAGCCTATCAAGCACACAAAGAACCTAAAAAATGTTCTTGACAAAACTTTCGCTTGTGAAAGAGGGAAATTGATTAATAGCAGGACACAAATTCCATAGTAAACATATGAAGAAACTCGTTTGAATTTTTGAAGATATCAGTTCATATTTCCTTTATATAAAACAAGCAATGCAGTGCGATTTCCATGTTTTTTTAATGGGAAGAAAGCCTTGGATGACAAATAAATAATATTTGAGCGAAATCAACCTCACATTTCCATGTCTTTCAATAAAATGAACCGATAAATAAATACACACGAGGAACAATAAACAATAAATAAATACATACGAGGAACAATAAAGAAATGAATGGCAGGCATTCTACAAATTATCAAAGTTTTAACGTTTTTTTAACGTAAAAATATATCAAAGCTTATCAATAACCAAAGTTTAAGTTTATTACTCAAAGCTAGAGGCTTATTCTCTCAAAATGTTTGCAGGTCTACAAAAAATTAGGATGAAAAGCTCAGCTCTGAAAGGTCTCTGGATTAATAAATTGCTCTAATTCCTATAAGGTATTGATGATAAGTCCACTCTAAATGCGTGGATATCATTTGTGCTAAAATTAAATGGGTGATGTATTAACCGTACATCACATTCACAGAAGTGAAAAATGAAACACTCGCTGAATGTACATATATTATAACAGAGAGATTCACGGTCATTGACAAGAAGTATTAATTTCCAATAGTTAGTTTCCCGATGACGCTCTTCCAGTTTCATTCTCACATAATAAGTGCAACAGTTCTGGATGTCATGAGTGAGCATTCGGCTGCTCTGATAAAAAAATCAAAACTCCCGAGTAAAAACATTTGACCATACCGTTCACTTGTTGTATTTGATTTCCGCAACAGAACGAGTTCCCATTTTCGTGCAAGGCGATTAAGGATTTAGTTTCTTATGTATTCGTCCTTTTACACAGGAATTCTTCAACGACTGCTATACACTTCAGATGCCATTAGTGCTGAAGGGGTTGGAAACCAGCCAACAATGCGGGTTTCTTCAGATGCCTTTGCCTTCCTGAACCTGTTCCGCGAATAGAAATTTTAGGTCTCCTCAGGTAGCCTCAATATTCTCCTCTATAGCCTTCATGCGGGTGCGACGTGGAGAAGCTGTGTTTTTTTTTTCGAAGAATTAGCACAAGAAGTAGGAAATTTCTTCTTTAGTTAAGTAAATTTCAATAAGAATTTCAAATTTAACACAATAATTGTAAGTAAATTCTTGTGTTTAGAAGATTGAAATTTGTTCCTTTATTTGTTTCAATGTTGAACTTACATATAAATATTACAATTGAATAAGTTCCTCAGTGGTGCCCTCGTATTCTCTGATTAATGAGATTTTGACTGTATAGCAGGAATACGATGCGATTCTGAAACTATTATAAGAATGAAAGAGGAAATTGTAATTTTTGTTATTTTTTTTTTGTAATGACACACAGATACATACGAATTGTGTAAACATGACACCTTGTCGACTTCAGAGATTGCCATGCCAGATTTTCATTTGACGGTTTAATAATTTTACTGATTAAAATGATAATAAAAATTAATTAAATTACGTATAAGCCAGTATTATCATTGTCAGATTGGCTGGAAGTGCCCAGTGTTCAATAAATTTATATTCTATTATATCAATGTCCAATAGACGTTTAATCACTGGAAGGATCGTTTATTCACCTCTATCTCCGGTGATGAGCTGATATTATTGAGAGGTCCAAAGGTTCGAGTTTATTATCCGAATAATTTATAAAAGGCAGGTAACGATGAGAAGTGTAGTTCCTAAGTATAATAATTATTAAGAACTAGATTGGAGTACAGGATCAGGCTTGATGGTATGATATACAAGGTAGTTTGGTTTTGCGTTACGACATCATGCTAATGCCAGAGTCGATAGGTTGGCGCCCAAGTGGACGCGTCAAGGAGTAAGTTGACTGAATGATGGCTGTGCGTGCCTCTGACTGACTGACGGTTAGCTTGAGGAGGTTATAGGCGTACAACAATGACGTAACAGAATGGGACTCGGTAACCGCTAACTCAAGTGTGAGAGGTGACGGTAGACAACCTGACATTATAAAATAATTGGTCGTTGCAATAATTATGGGATGCGTTTGAATTTTCACACTCACTATGCCAATTATTTCTGGCCACAATTCAAATGAGAGTTGAAGGTCCTATAAATAGATCATTGAAAAAATTTAGAGTATCAGATAATTTACAAGTTTCTGAAACAATATAATTAATTATCTAATGATAATTTACAAGTTCCCCGGAAAAACTCCCTAATTCAGACTAAATTGACTACTTGTAGAGGCAGTAATAGCGGAAAATTGTACGCGTCTCGAATCTAAAAATACGTGCAAACAGGACATTTTCAAGTGAAATGTGTAACTTAACTATGGGTGATAGAATTTTCTCACCATTTTACCGTAATAGCTACAAAAAGCTGTTAAATCCATTACTTGAATGAGCGAAAATTTTTGGACCCGCTCTTCTTTCTTTGGACTTTAATAGCGAAGAATCTTTTACTGCAATTTTCCTGAAAATTTTTTACAGGAGGCAAGGTAAATTTGAAAACTCTTTTTTGTTCTTTTATTAATATAATTTTTCGCTTAAAACATCAGAACCTCATTTAAAAAATCACAAACACGGAAAACGTTTCGAAAACTCACATTGCGGTAACGCTCAATGCTCAGAAAGTTACATCACTAGATCGTTGCGTCTAATTGCAAACGAAAGAAAAATTGATTGAAGAAGTAAACTTGAGCAGCAGGTTCCTCCCATGGGAAAACTTCAACCCAAACTTGACGCTCTAAATTAACTCTGAAAAACACCGTTCTTTACCATTTATCTGTAATTTTTAATTTTTCGCGACCGAACCGTAAAAATTTTTGCAAATCTTCCCGGAATAAAAAGATGCGCTTCGTATAGACGCGCTATATGGTTAAAACAATTTTTCAAAAAGTTGAAAACTAACGAAGTTATGAGCAAATCAACTTTTTCAACTTTTCTTCGCTATAACTCTACGGAAAATTTGTGCAACATTTTTCTACGACTTCTTAAAATATACAAGTTTCTGCCTTCAATTTAGACTCTAATTGATTATCGTAGCTTCTTTATAATTCGAGATATGTTTCCTTATATTATCAGTCTGCTTATATCGCAAGTCCACAAGGAATTTAAAAGCAAAGAAAACACCAAGTAAATTCACCATATCGATATTGAAAACGTTTCGGAGTCCAGCTCCATCATCAGTTCGCAAAACTGAAAATGAATAAAAGCATATTATAAGTCAAAATTCTAAGAGACATAAAACCTAAACAAGACCTAACATTATATCGAAAAACAGGACTCGATTGGAACAACTTAGTCCTAGGGGTCACGAAAAGAATATAAAGCCTAGCGATTCACTATTTCCAGATTATATGAACTAAGCGCATTATTGAGACACGGTTTTCGTTTGAAGATATGTAGAGACTCCAAAATTCTCAAATCCGAGCAGCCAGAAGTGGAACCGAGTATCCTGAAATCACTCAGTTACAACCACGTCGCACTGTTCAGCATGGAGGCGCACGGAAGAATGAGGAGGCTTAGAGAGAGGCAAGTTAGAACGATAGCTCCCGCAACGGTGTTCAGAAACCCGGATGTAAAAGTTACGCGACGTCATTCCAACGTACGCAGATGCGCAGGGCGCCCAACTGAACTCATAGACCAGGTTTGATCACATCAAGGCAGGAATAGCGTCCTTATACCTGAGGAAAGAACCAATTTTGAAATTATTTACCAGCAAAACATGTAAATATATATTCGGGAAATATTTCATAAACAAAATTTTAAGTTCTCAGGACATAGTTTCTGATGCACTACCAAAATAGGGCAATGTACAATAAATAGTTGTCTTACGATCACATTCAGTCACAGTTTCAGAAAATTTGTTAGATAAGAAGCGTTTGATTTTACTAAACACAAGTCATGATGGAAAACCATTAAGCTGGAATATATTACGAATTAATTCGAATTCCAAATGCATATCATGGAAGGTAGAACAAACCCTATAGCCGCGGTATATCAAAGTTTGAAGACTATTTAATTTGAAAGGAAACGAGCAGAAGCTAAAGAAGCTCATGCCCAAGCCGGTAAATGTCGGTTTTCGATATACGGAAGTCTGAAAACGACCGCAAGACTTAGTAATTTTGCAATTACTCGTCAGTTTTTGCAACCTCGTGACTTCCGTCTTTTGAGGGACCTTGCCAAGAATAAGGATCTGGTTATATGCAAGCCTGATAAAGGTCGCTGCGTGGTTCTGGTTGACCGTAACCGATACACCAGCAGTATGCTTGCTCTCATCTCTGATCCTACGAAATTCGTAGAAATCACTAGCCCTATCTCTAAAACCACTTTGAAAATTGAGGATCACATTAATACCTTTGTAATAACTTGATCGGGTTCCTCACCAAGTCAGTTTAAAAAGAGTTCTCGTCGGAGTATTAATGAAGACTTGTTCCCACAAGCATTTATTCAAATACACAGTTTATTTACAGCACAGATGAATAATAGGTTGAAATTAACATACGGGACACGCATCTGAATAGGCAGGAGGCTAACTAACCCGTCGCACACACTACCACCTTCGAGGTAACCTTCGGTCTTGACACTACATTATGGAAAACCCGCTATTTTGTTAGAAATAGTCCTTACAACCTTCATTCGTAAACTTAGAGATTCCTCCACCCTTGCCTCTGAAACTTCACGTTGCTGGTTCGTGCCCAGGCATATTGTACGGCCTTCCAAAAATTCATAAGCCTGATTTCGCTTCGAAATTTCAATTCCGACCTATTTTTGCTGCGTATAATACCCCGAGCTTTAACATAGTTAAATTTTTAGTTCCCATTTTGAATTGTCTAACTACTAACCAGCTTACTGTTAATAATACCTACTCATTTGACGACCGTTTGAAAGATTTTACTGATGTTCAGCACCTGACTACAGGTGCTTGTACACGGGGATAGTGCAGATGGCGAGTAAATCTGGCAAGTGTCGGTCGCTAGGTGACTATCCGGCAAGTAAGCCTTTACACGTGGAGAGTATAAGGTGCTGTTATCTTCTCGCTCGCGTCCGCCAGTGCGTCGTTAGCAGCAGTTGAGTGAGGTCAGTGAAGATGGATAGTGGGATCACCTTCAACAACTCTAGTCTGTCCGTCGTTTTATACTATTTATTCTAGCCCTTAAAAATGCAACGTCGGGAACAACTAAACCCTGACTAATAAGGTCTTCTTTCAGTTTCAAGATACTCGTTTCTCTCTTCATTTTGTTGGAGTAACCAGCATGGCGAACATTCCACATTAATTCATATTGTTAGAATATCTCAAAGAACAATTGCATATCGCCTGGACTCCACTTTGTTGGGTTCTTCTTAGAACCATTATCGTTCAAACAAGCCATAATTCACTTGACCCAAGATGCTTCACAAGAGCGGCACAGATTCTCACCATGGCTGAATCAGCGCTACTAGCCACTTCTCCAGCACAGAAATCAACACATCGTTGTCCCTCTCGGCCGCGGCTCGGGCACTTGCCGGCGCATGCCTCTGAAGCGGCTGTTATTACATGCCTCGGCAATGAGTCGGCATACACGAGGCTAGTACGTAGCGTTGACAGTTCGAGCGGCGGACGAACTAGCGGCTAGTACTATCCCTGTGTACAGGCACCTTATTGCTTCGTTCGATGTGGAAAATTTGTTCACTAATATTCCTCTTACAGAAACTATTGAAATCTGCCTCAACTCTTTGTTTAAGGATGCGAATGATCTGGTGATCGGTCTTAACCGCAGTTTTTTCAAAAAGTTTCTGGAATTATCAGTCATGAATTTTTTTTTCATTGTCGCTGGTAAACTTTATAAGCAAGGTGATGGTTTAAGAATGGGCCTTTGCCTTGGTCCCACAATCGCTAACATTTTCATGTGCTTTCATGAGGTTTCTTGGTTGGCCGATTGTCCCATTGATTTTAAACCGATTTTTTATAATAGGTATATTGATGATACCTTTTTGATCTTCAAGCATCCCTCTCATGCGGGCCTTTTCTTTGATTACACTGTGCAACAAAATTTTTGCTACTCATATGAAATTACCTGTATCTGATGTGTTTTTTTACGCTGATTCCATTTATGCCCTTAAAATTTCTCTAGCACGTCAGGTTTTCGAGTTATGCTTGTGAAAGTATTTTATGCATATAACTTAATCAGGGTCAGCCTTTAAAAGTGAAAGTACATTCAAAATGAGGATTGCCTGGTAAAAGTGTGTTGTGTATTGGTGGTTTCAAATGAACTTTCATTGTATAATAATGGCTGAGATAATATTTTTTAGTGTTTGTACCATTGCTATTGAATTTTCTGAATTTTTTTCACAATTTAATTCCAGAAAAGTTTGGTCGTGATAAATCTAGGCTATTAATTGATCTGAAGTAAGCACTAATTTGATTTTTTAAATTTCAATTAAGCAGTAATTGTTTGAAATGAATCGTCGAAATTGTAGCAACAACCTTGACAATTTCTGTTACATTTGTGGCAAATGGACCCCAAAAAATCAGAGAAAAAATCTGGCATCCAAGGTGAAGATAGCATACAGGCACTATTTTGGCTGTCAAGTTGGGGACCAGGATAAAAATTGACCCCCTCATATCTGCTGTTCTAACTGCTATGTCAGTTAAGCTCAAAAAGAAAGAGTATGTCATTTGCTGTTCCAATGATCTGCATTTTTTCCTTGCTTCTTCCTACTTGGGAAATGCTTTTTTCCCACTTGTATTTTATCCCTGAAAACCTAGGAGATAAAAGTGATGAGCATGGTGAGCGTTTTCACCAAGATATTGCGCTTTTGGAAAGTCGGCATCAAGGTCGCTTTAATCCAAATATGATGGGAGACTATTGTTGGTTGCTACGAAGGGAGGAAGAATCTACTCACCGTCGCAAGTCAAGAGGAAAGCATTTCTAAAATAAATATCATAGCAACTAGGTAAGATTTCTCTTAAAACTGTCTTGATTACCATTTTTTAATATTTTGATTACATAAATAAGATGTTTTGATTACATAAATAAGAAAACTATATGTGCTAGAGTACTTCTGTTTGCAGATTTGAAGTCAGCGACCTCGATTCCTAAAGGTATTTTGGTTTGAGTTATGAAAAAAAATTTTTTTGTTGCAGTGTTAACTAAACCTCAAACATCCTTCAATAAAATTCACTATGGAATTCAAATCCAACAATTGCTTGTCGTTTTTCGATTGCAAAATTACTAAGTCTGGCGGTCGTTTTCAGACTTCCGTATATCGAAAACCGACATTTACCGGCTTGGGTGTGAGCTTCTTTAGCTTCTGCTCGTTTCGTTTCAAATTGATTAATTTTCAAGCTTTGATATACCGCGGCTATAGGGTTTGTTCTACCTTCCATGATATGCATTTGGAATTCGAATTCATTCGTGATATGTTTCAGCTTAATGGTTTTCCATCATGCCTTGGGTTTAGTAAAATCAAACGCTTGTAATCTAACAAATTTTCTGAAACTGCGACTGAATGTGATAGTAAGAAAACTATTTGTTGCACATTGCCCTATTTTGGTAGTGCGTCTGAAATTATGTCCAGAGAACTAGAGATTTTGTTTATGAAATATTTCCCGAATATAAATTTGCATGTTTAAAACGGTAAAGAATTTCAAAATTGGTTCTTTCATCAGGTATAAGGACGCTATTCCTGCCCGGATGCGATCAAACCTGGTCTATGAGCCCAGTTTTGCGCGCTGCGTATATGCGTACGTTGGAATGACGTCGCGTAACTTCTACATCCGGGTTTCTGAACACCGTGGCAGGAGCTATCGTTCAACTTTCCTCTCTCTAAGCCTCCTCATTCTTCCGTGCGCCTCCATGCTGAACAGTGCGACGTGCCCAGTTAAAATTTAGGGCAGGGAATAGAGCAGGCCGTCGCCCCAGTTAAAATTTAGGGCAGGGAATAGAGCAGGCCGTCGCCGGCTGCAGAGCCGGCGTAGAGACGCGACAGAGCAGCGATAGAGCAGAAATGTCCGCTTTAGAGACGATATCGCCAGCCGCGTATCAGCGCTAATTAGCTTCTGAGTACCTGCCCAGGTGTGCTTGCTCGGATTTGAGAATTTTGGAGTCTCTACATATCTTCAAACGAAAACCGTGTCTCAATAATGCGCTTAGTTCATATAATCTGGAAATAGTGAATCGCTAGGCTTTTATATTCTTTTCGTGACCCCTAGGACTAAGTTGTTCCAATCGAGTCGTTTTTCGACGTAATGTTAGGTCTTGTTTAGGTTTTATGTCTCTTAGAATTTTAATTTATATTATGATTTTATTCATTTTTAGTTATGCTGGATTAACTTATGATGGAGCTGGACTCCGAAACGTTTTCAATATCGATATGGTGAAATTGTTTGGTGTTTTCTTTGCTTTTAACATTCCTCGAGATATGATTTTTCTGAATCGACAAGGATTGACCATTTCACTCGTAAGTTCATTGTGCGAGCTGAGTATTTTTGGGAAGCTTCCTGAAAGCTGCTATTAACAGAAAAACGAAATTACGCTAATTACTGTATATTTAACTTATTTTTACATTTTTTCTTCAACAAACGTTATGATAAAACATTGACATAAAATCTAATACATAGAAACTTCTTTTTTTTTATGCTTACTGTGTAGAGTTAATGTTCACGTCCCGTCGCAAACCAATGTATAGGATGGCAACACGTCGCGTTAGTATTTGTTTTATTTGGTCAATCTCCAAATTCAACGATCAAGGAATATTTTCGAAACTAAAGAACGATAAAACTGATGGAAGTATTATTAGGATGTTTAGCTTGTGAGAATTTCTCGAATTTTCGCCTTCATTTGTGAGTTATACAAGGAATTTAAAGAAAAGAGAAAGGTAAGTAAATTCATCATATTGATATTGAAAACGTTTCAGTCTCCAGCTCCATCGTCAGTTCGACAATCTATAAAATGAAAACCATCATTATAATTCTAAATCCAATGTCGGACATTATAAAACCTAAAATCGACACATGAAAGACAAATCAACCCTAAACTCGAAAACAAGAACGAAAAAAACTAGAAAATTAACACTTGAGAATAAAAGCTTGGCGATTAACTATTTCAAGATGATATGAACTGTGTGCATTATTGAGACACGGTTTCCGTTTGAAGATGTGCGGTGATTCCAGAATCCTCAAGTCCGAACAGCCAGAGGTGGAATCGCTTATACTTAAATCACTCTCCGATACAGCCACGTCGCACTGTTCAGCATGGAGGCGCACGGAAGAATGAGGAGGCTTGCCGAGAAGCAAATTCGAACGATAACTCCTGCCGTAGTGTTCAGAAACCAGAATGTAGAACTTTCGCGACTGATACGCAGCGCGCGCAACTATACTCATAGACAACGTTCGATCGCATCCGGGCAGGAATAACGTCCTTAAACTGGAAGAAAGAACAAAATTTAAAATTATTTACCAACAAAATATGCAAATTAACATTCCGAAAATATTTCAGAAACAAAATCCTAAGTTCTCTGGACATAGCTTCAGACGCGTTACCAAAATAAGGCAAAGTGCAATAAATAGTTTCCTACCATCGCCTTCAACTAGTTTCAGAAAATTTGTCAGAAAAAACGTTTGATTCTATTAAACACAGGGCACGATGGAAACCCATTCATCTGAAATATATTACGAATGAATTCAAATTTCAAATGCTTATCATGGAAGGTGGAACAAATCCTATAGCCGCAGTATAGCAGAGTTTGAAGACTATCCAATTTGAAACGAAACTAGCAGAACCCAAAGAAGCTCATACCCAAGCCGGTAAATGTGGGTTTGCGATGAACGGATGTCTGAAAACGGCCGTCAGATTTAGTTACTTTACAATCGATAAATGGTAACCTATTGTTGGTTTCTAATCCCACAGTGAATTTTATTGAAGAATGTTTGAGGTTCAGATAATCAAAGAAAAGACCTGCATGAGAGGGATGCTTGAAGATCAGAAAGGTATCTTCAGTATACCCATCGTAAAAAATCTGCTTAAAATCAATGGCACAATCAGCCAAACACGATACCTCATGAAAGCACATAAAATATTAGCAAGTTTGGGACCATAGGGAAGGCCCATTTCTAAACCCTCATTTGCTTTTAAATTTTACCTGCAAAAACGAAAAAAAAGAGTTCATGACTGATAATGCCAGAAACTTTTTGAAAAGACTGCGGTTAAGACCAATGACCAGATCATTCGCATCTTTAAACAAAAAGTTGAGGCAAATTTCAATTGTTTCAGCAAGAGGAATATTAGTGAATACATTTTCCACATCAATGGAAGCCAAAGTCAGGAGCTGAACATCGGTAAAATCTTCCAAATAATCGACAAATGTGTGCGTATTATCAACAGTAAATTGGTTAGTAGTTAGACAATTCATTCAAAGTTGTGGTTATATACGGGCGCAAATTCGCAGTAATTAAGGAATTTCTTCCAAATTACCGAACAGATTTGCACGAAATTTCGAATATACATTCCTAACTACTAAACGGTGATGTTTAGGTCGTGAAATTTTTTTCGATTTTGCCATCGTTTGCGATTTTTTTCTCCATTTCAACTTCATTCGTGATTTAACAGCAGTATGTGCTTTAAATTCGCAGTGATCAAGAAATTTCTTCTAAACTACCGAATAGATTTGAACGAAACTGTATAAATACCTGTCAGGGCAGGCCCTCAAGACCGTTGCAGGAAGGAAGGACAAGGCAAACAAGTTTTAATACTTTACTAAGAAAAGGAATAAATTCTTGAAGAACTGAAAGTTGCGGGTACAGAATGGCACAGTGCGTGCTTATTTATCACGTTACTTTAAACTAAATCCAGACTAAAACGGATACGGAATTAACGGAACAAGTCTAAGCTTCGTGTCGGCTCCTCCTTAGGTCAACCACGTACAGATCGCACACACACAGCGCCGGGAGCGCCCGCCGCCCAACTCAACTTGAGGTTTGCCAGCTCAACAGAGCGGACGGACGCTGACGCGACGAAACTGGCCCGCGTAGAACTAGCTGGCTCTAGCAGCTTTAGAAGGGAAACAAAAAGGGCTCCGGAGGTAACGTGGTCAGCGCCACCAAGCAGGCCCACCGGCGTACCTTAAACAGAAGGGACATACATGGTCAATGTCAGGCTGTAGGTGCTGCAGCGCCAACGCGTTTAAGCGAGTAGACCGTTGGGGCACGGACATCATTAACAAAAGGACATAAAACATTGCCACTAGCAATCAACATATTGTATTGCTGGCGCAAATACATTTCAGAAGCCTACAAAGGCCAGACCTAGCCGCAAGTGATAACATGCCAGGCGATTAAAGTCACATCCACAATTTAAGCAACCCTTCCTAATTTTATATTTACCTTAAAAATTAACAAAATCTAGGCGAATGACTGAACGCGATAATAAATAGAAATTATAATACCAGAGCTAACTTGTATTATAACACCAGAGATAACAAGCTTTAGTCCTACCCAACTTACCGGCTAAACAGCAAAACGAGGAGCGGCAAGTGCGCGTTCCTCCACGACTGAGATAGCAGCAAGTTTGCACTTTGCCGGCACGCATGACGTGACGTGTAAGTTTAGCGGAAAGTAAATTTATAGCGAGCTTTCCCTCACAATACCTAACTTCGCATACTGCCAGCGCTAACGAGTAAATATAAAAATATATCTATTGTCTGCTGTTGTTACTTAATATACTGCCGGCTTATAAAAGTAACACAGAGGCCTTGCCATCCGAAAATCTTTAGAACAAAGATAACACGATGAGCGAAATAAGAGAGATGGACCGCGAAGCTCTCGCTCGTGAAATTTCATCAACAGAAATTATTTGGTTTTTGCTTGGGCTTCCTTATGTTTGTATCTATATAATTTTTCAAAAATTTTCTACCCACTCACCTGAACACAGAAAGGTGATGCAAAGTGCAATAAGATATTTTTCGGTGCTGATAATGCATTTCTGCCGGTAAAATTGCGCTAGAACCTTCCACTATGGAGATTATTCACAAAAATCTCAGTTGATTCTCAACACGGAAAATTCAGCATCAATGATTGCAGTAGATTCCACCTCTTCGTTTTCCTTGCGCCCACCAGAGCTGTGTTCTATCCGTACCTCATTCTAGTATTTACAATGGTTCACTGGTGCATCATGCAGTCTCCCGTTACCAGGCCTCGCCTGACTTGCTCATGAATCCTTGGATTGCTGAATCGGGCAGAAGAATGAGAGAACGTTTACGTTACCTGGACTCACTGACGTTTCACTTGCAGCAGCTTGAAACCAGTCTGAAAGTGATGAACTCCGCGAAATGTTTATTCTTCATCAGAGCGTGTCTACTGAGGCGCGCTTGGGAAATCCCGTTAAAATAGCTATGTTTATGAATTTTGTCCATTGTTCTTGCCATGACGGAAGTTGCTCCTACAACGATTGAGCCTCCATGTACGAACAAATTTCTTATTCATCTAATACTCCCTTCAAGGCCAGTTTGACACTGAGATAGACCATTTTGCTCAACCTTACCTGATGCATTCTTTGGCAGCCATCGGTCTCATTGAGGAGGTAGATCACTGGATAGAACAAGAAGCTCTATCCATAACGCTACGATACGTCCAGGAACATCTCTGATTCTCAGAGTACTTCCTCGTAGTGTTAGTGCAGCATCTTTTGGCCGCTGTTTGAAATTAGCATTGGATGGGCTACAGC
>NW_025946737.1:0-2134 GCF_000764305.2 Hyalella azteca | reverse complement strand
CTTGTCACTGTAGCTTATTGATTTAATTTATTATAAACATGGGAAACTACGATATAACTCGATAAACTTGCCAAAAAAAAAAAAAATCGTGAAACCAGTGTCGGATATCATGGGATATGAAAAACTAGAGCTAGCAAGTAACAATGTCACAGCTCTCATCATCAATATAGACTGAGATAGAGTAAAAGTTTGACCAATTAGTCGGTTGCCCGTCCGCACGCTCAAACTTATCGTCAGTCTTGCATGAACCCAAAGGTCTCGCCCGTCCGTCTTTTTCAGGTTTGTCAAACCTCAAACTCCGCACACCCGTCATGCAAGACGTTGAGCGTCCACACGCTCCGTCTTGTCGTCAAACCTGGCATGACATGCAAGACTGACGATAAGTTCGAGCGTGTGGACGGGGCTTTAGTCGCAAATAATTTCCGCCGCAGCGACGGCCTATTGCCAGTGGTAACGTACACACCGTTGTCGCGCACTGATGCTCGATAGATGGAAACAGGACGCCTATTTCGGCCGCACGGCATCCGCGATAAACGTGCGAGCTTCGCAAGGCGTGGGGGACGTCGCGATGAGTACCTAAATCTATTTTCTCAGAGTCTGATAGATC
Organism: Hyalella azteca; assembly: GCF_000764305.2. NCBI lineage: Eukaryota > Metazoa > Arthropoda > Malacostraca > Amphipoda > Hyalellidae > Hyalella > Hyalella azteca. The sequence continues at coordinate 1,527 of NW_025946737.1, read as the reverse complement.
AAGAGCTGCAGCAGCGGACCGCAGGCCTAGCAGTCGTTTAGCCGACGCCGGGAAGCTGACGCCTGACGGCGCCATGGATAGCCGCCAAATACAGCTTGGGTCATGTGACAGTGACGCTCATCTACAGTCAGCTCAAAGCCGAGTATAGTGAACGCCGAAGCGAATACTCACAATAAGGTCCCGCCAGTCAAAAACACACGTCGACGTAGTTTGCGTTAAGCAAGTAGGACAGTACGACTAGCAAGTAGGGCGACTCCAGTAGGCAGTAGTTTCGATCCAGACACTAACTGTTTTTGCGTAGTGGACAGTCACCGTAAGAGTTAAGGCACAGCCAGCTCGTCTATAGTCAGCTCGCAGCTGAGTAAAGTGAACGCCGAAACTAAAATCCACAATATATTTAGTCTCCGGTCAAAAAAACACGCTTACATCCTCGTAGTTTGCGCTAAGCAAGCTACGTGAGCAGCAGTAATAATACTCATTCAAACACTCTTCAAACCAAAATGGTCGAACAAGCCAAGATGGCAGACCAGCCAAGCTGACAGAACAAACAAAGATGGTCCAACTAACCAAAATGGCGGTCAGTATCGGGACAGCAACGGTCGCCAGTCAAATTTAAAGGCACAAAATTCAACGTCAGGAAATCGTCCAAGCGTAGTCCTCTATGTCCAGAAGAACTTGATCGTGCATATTCACGTCGTCATTTTAAACACGGGGGCCGATCACGTCAAGATGGACTAATTATTGACAAGATGGCAGCTCGGTACTGGTACAGTAGAACCGGGTGGCACCAGTCATATTTAATAGCACGGCCTTCAACGTCATTAGAACTTCAACGCGTATTCATCTAATAATGAACTAGCCTATGAAGATTTGACACAGTTTTTGAGGGTATTAGACGTCTGCAATCGCGTATGTTGTAAGCGGAGCTCAGCAGCACACGTCCGCCTGCAGCCACAGCCGGCGCAAGACTCCATATATATGGCATATATGCCATTACTTAGTATGGTAAGGCTGGGAAGGGACAGTGTTGCCAGCTTTTTTTCACGACGAGAATACCAAATTGCCTAGCCCAAATTTCCAGAAATATACTAGAAATTTTATTGTTCAATAACAGACTAATAATAATAACAATATAATAATAACCCCAATAATAACCCCAATATATTCAATAATAACAGTTGTTATGACTAATAACCCCAATAACCCCAATTATTGTTCAATAACAACTAATAACCCCTCTCTAATCGATCTAAAAATTTGAACACTTGCGTAAAGTTGGAGACAATGCATCAATTGACAGAAAAAATATAATTCAAAGAATTTAAAAAATAATTTTATCTCCTACAAATTTTATAATTGATATTAAACACATTTCTACTCGTCCAATCGATCTGAAATTTTGCACACTTGCGTAAAGTCGGAGGCAATGCATGAATCAAATGACATAAAAAAAGAAATTTTAAAAATTTAAATATCATTTTTTTTATATTTAAATAAAGATAAAATAAGAAGTTCATTGTTCATATC
>NW_025946736.1:0-976 GCF_000764305.2 Hyalella azteca | reverse complement strand
ATGCAACCTTGTAATAAGTTAGTGGCTTGTAAATAGTTTGTCATTACTCAGCGTATATGGCTTTTCATTAAAAATTACCCGGCGACGCATCTTTAAATGGCCGGCAACGCTTTGGGCTTAAAAATCCATATATTGCCGACGCTGCATCCACCCTCTGCATAGTGGGTCTTCGGCAGGCTTCCCCAACATGGATGATGGTCTGAATGACTGAATCTGATGGTCATAAGGTCATTTGGTATTAGTTACTTACTGTATTACTGTTACCCAATAGTTAAGCTCTTCATATTCATAGTATTCAATTTTTACTCATATAGGTATATCATATGTACCTCCCCTAGTCCAACTCCTAGGACCCTGTACCTCACCTACCTAGGAGGCTAGGCCCTAGGGGCTCCAAAATACAAATTTCATGATAGGATGGTACAATTGTCTTTTAGCGACTACAAAACCATGTTTCAAACATCAAAAACTTTCAAGTTTATGTTATAATAAATGAACAATTATTCAACAACTAAAAATTACAATCAAAATAAATCTTCTGAGTCCCGTAGGCTACCTGGTAGATTAGGTAGCAATATTTTTATTAGCAATGATAATGTACCTAGTTAGCGAAGTTAGTTAATATCAAAACTATGTTAATTCTAAAAACCCAAAAGCAACATCAAATTAAGGTATATTAAAATATTAGTCTATCATATTCGTAAAAAATATTATTTAAATGACATCATGGCAACACTTGGCAAGGTAGATGCCAGTGCTCATGACAACAAAACGTTGCATCTCCATTTTCGACCAGATATAATATTTTGCCGGCAATTCAGAATAAGTTTTTAAAATTATTAATATAACTTGGTGAATTTCTTAACAGATGTAGTTATCAACATGGTGGTGGTGGTTGCGGGTTGTAGGTGAAGAAGAAGTCGCACGTTGACCGCTTGTAACACCTGGACTCAGCAATAGTTATTTAGTTGAAGTC
>NW_025946735.1:72197-143440 GCF_000764305.2 Hyalella azteca | reverse complement strand
AGACGCAGGCTGGAAATTTCTGTAAGTACCGAAACGTCGTTGGAGTTGAAGCTTTACTGACCGACAACGGACGCTTCATCGACCTTCAGGCAAGTGTTCATGGTTTGTTATTAAATAAAATTTCCATATACTTTAATAGTTCCAAACGTTTTATCGACCTACAGGCAAGTGTTAATTAAAAAAAATACCATGTACTTTAATAGTTCCAATCTATGTTTCGCAATGAGTTTGTTTACCATGAAACACGCTCGTTATGCATGCATCTGACACCAGCCAGAAGATAGGGAGCAAACGCTAATTACAGACGCACAGTAATGTCTCTATTTAACTCCTGAAAAATTGAAAACTATCTTACACAAATGACTTTTTCACTTCACTCTCTACTTGATCTGCACTGTAGTCTTTTTAATCTGTAGCCTTGAACAATATTTTATGGAGAAGTTAACGGGAGATTAAGTTATTTCGCTGCAAATTCATTATATTCTCAACTCAGGGTAACTTTATTTATGTATGCTAGGGATATCCTTCATCATAGTATTTATTAGAATATAGTAGTATTTCTGCATTTGTGACAGTGCCGTTCATGAAAAATATTCCTAATTTTCTTTCTCGCAGACTTCATTTCTCAAAATCCAAGTGGTTTTCATGGTAACTTTGGAGCTGCAATCAGAATTTAACGGAACTTCATGCAACTATAAGTCGACAAGCAACTTCTCTTAAAGCATTGAGCCGCACAGCCACTCCAATATTAACACTATGGAGTTGTTATGCTGTTTTTTTAATGCCATGCGTGCAACTTAAATTTAAAAATAAATTACATATACTCACTGCAGACAAGTTGTTTTATGACAAACTCTTCATGAAGAAATTAAAGCGCTAGAAAGTCATCGCGGAAGTGGCTTAGTTCTTCTTGCGTAAATTGTTAGGGTTTTTATCTTATCAATATGCAATATTATATACATTTTTTAAGTACGAATTTTTGTAGAAACTCCTTTGAGCCGCACACTATAGGGATGACTTTGCAAAACACTGATGCTCTCAAGGATATCCCACACTGAAGGCATATTGAAAAATTATTATTTATCTTGACGGACGCTTCTGAACTCAAAATAAAATTATGATGTGAAATTAAAAATATTCCGACAATAACTTACCGACATTATTGTTTCTTGGTCACTCTTGACGCAATGTATTTCTTTCCGACACATTATTCATCGATCTTCCGACAATAAAATGTGCAATAAGTTAGTAAATGGTTTTAATTTATCTTTTTTTACGGTCTTCAGTACGATATAAAAGAAACAGCTCTCAGGGACCACGGCCGCCGACTCTGTGCCCTGGTATACCAGTCTTTGTACGCGGGCAGAAGTTCGGCGAATCGTCAACCAAAATCAGCGAGCAGTGCAGTCAACGCTACAAAAGTTGCAACTGCAGAGCTTTCTGCTCACATTCTTGCTGCATTCTACTTCTTAGCGAACGAAGCTCCTTTTCCTGCTAGTGAGTAGGCCATATTCATGACTGTTTGAACAGTCGTCTGTTCAAACTTGTATGTAACTTTTTAAGGTCCAAATTAATTCGTCTGTAACGCATTGATAATAAATTGTTTGAATGATTTTCCCAATAGAACTCCCCATTTTGAGCCTCTTGAATGCCCGTTCTGTTTGGCTGTCATATGCTTACCTGCGAAAGATTTTTAACCGGCTCTAAAAAATCTCAAGTATCCCGATTTCTGTCCTTCAGATATACGAAATTCTATTATCCCAAACAATTCTGGTATAAAATTCTGACGGGACTGATCATTGGAAAGGGATGAATAATTTGTTCTTTGAAATTAAACCAGAAAATGACACCCCAAATTTTCTTTGAATTTGGGGAGGGGGAAATTTTTTTTCTTTGTTTTGTTGTGTCTCTTTTTATCTCTGTCTGTTATTTTTTTCTTTTTGTATTATACTGTTTTTGTTTTGGAATTTTGTGGGGAAAATTATTCCTTTGATTTTTTGTTGGTTTTTTTTTGCGGGTTTCTTTTGTTATTTTATATTTTTTTTTTTTCTTAAGGACTTTTTTCTTCTATCCTTTCTTTTGTCGGTTATTGTCGTGGCTCTTCTTAATATTGCGAATCAAAAATTATACATTTTCGTTCGTCGTTGAATTCAATCACGTTTTTTTTTTGCTCAGCCAAGAACTGGTGGCAACATGTCATCGGGACTCCAGCTTGTCTTTGGCAAGCATTGTTCTTGGCCAGACGCGTACTCCCAAACCGTGTGGTTTTCGCCATTTTGGATAAGTAATAACAAATTGTCATAAATCTGTAATTATCAGTCTATAATTTGCCGCTCGGGTTACAGTTACGATTTTCCCTCATGAGACATTTTTTATCGCAGTTACAAGCGTGACGTGGTAAGTTGCACAATAGTTACAAGGGTGTCAAATTAATTTTCACTGCAGTTACTTGAATTAGGAGATATTTTTCACCTTAGTTACAAGCGTGGAGAGTTAAATTCCACCACAGCTACCATTATTGTAAGGTATTTTTTACCTTACTTACAAATGGGGCCAGTTAATTCTACCAACATATGCATAGTTATTACACAGTTTCCCCAGAGTTACAAGAGAGGGTAAGTTGTTTCTCACTGTAGCTAGAAATGCGTTGACGTGTTCTAATCTCAGTTATGAGTTAGGCAAAGTATTTTAGCATCATAGTCAAGAGCGAGGCGATGTAGTTTCTCGTCAGTTATGTGTGAAGCGAGGTACTTATCACCAAATTAGAAGTGATATAAAGTACTTTTCATCGTATATTCATTTATTTTGTAATTATATTTATTAATATATTTGGAATTCAAATTTCAAGTATTGTAATCCAGAGTAATGCTTTTGTTAAAATATGCATAAAAATACTCATTCACACTCGTGTTCACGGTATGTGGACAAGTATTTACGAATTTTATGTAGCGAGATATTTGTCAAGCCCAAACATTGCCAGCTTTTCGCATTTATTTATTCAGATTCTGGACGGCCGGGGTGGCAGGCCCAGTGTGGAATCTCGCTAAGAAAGACGGCACAATGGCAGGTGCGTGCTCGGCGGCCTTCCTGTTAAATTGGAGAAAAAAATACACACAGATGTTGAGATTTTGGCTCATGAAAGTCTCGCATTCTCTTTCCTCATCCATGCATATTTTTGCCATGAAAAAGTAATATATTTGAATGCAAAAAAAACTATGCGTTCAATAGTTGGTTCTCTTTTAGGAAAATATGCTGTTGTTGTGCTGAATCCGCTTTGAAGTTCATTGCTAGTTGAATCATTTGTTTATAGTTTCTGCAGAAGGAAATTATAGGGTATCAGTGATTTGTGATCTTTTACCGTTAGTAATCGTCATACTAAACATGAGACAAGAAATAGTTACTAATTTTGAAATCCTTGCATGAATTTTAACTAACTCATAGTGGAAGCTGAACAGATTATTCCACCAATGAAGGTCTACTGCAACTTTGTACTGTACTGTACCGTACGTACTGTTCTCTACCAAACAAGATAGAGAAAAGAATGTCATTTAGTGATGTACTTAGCAATGAATGGGGTGCTTTATTAAATTAGTTGGCTTTTTAAAACGAAGCTATACATCAATGTTTAACTGTCGTTGTCAATAGGTCGCTTCTTCTCAAGGCAATGATATGCAAAAGATTAACGACCTTGACGGAGAAAGTTCTCGTTGTGCCGACGACCTTTGTAGAGAAGAGTCACTTTAACAGAGGCTCTTTCAAGGATGCGGCGCTTATCTCGCTCAGGAAACAGTCTTGTCTTTGTGCGTCGGCTATGAAACTTGCGATTGATGCAACTTCAAACGGACAAAGACCGCTTTCCATGCAAAATAGTCCGCCACTTGAGTGAACTAAATGGACCAAACTCTTATGGCGCGTAACATGAAGTTTTTAAATTTATCTCTTTAGTTGATTATAAGTCGAATGGGTCAGCAAATGGGAAAATATCAACTACTGTCAATTTAACTTTGAACATGGGTGATGTAACCTAGTTTAGATACGAGTCCATTGACACATAAAACATCGTACTAGGTAATATTTTGGCTTGAAAATCAAGAATCGGTTAAAATAAGATTATTGCACAGGTAATGAAGTACGAAGATATCTCAATAAGCTAATTCCGGTACTTCATTCCATGGCTACAAATGATTTTTGACCAAAATTAAATAACAATAAATTGCTTGAGCTTTGACATCTTTACGATATATTTATAATTTCTATGCTTTGTGGACCTTACAGATGAGATTTCGAACAATAATTTTGATCGGTATGTCTCAAAACGTCATATTTTTAAATGGCAAGCGTGAGTGAGTTTACCAGTTGGAAAAGCTCCGTGATTTGTATATGTCCAAGCATGATTACCATGCATGCACGCTTCTTCTGATGAACTAAATGAGCTGCCTCATCAATTTGATAATAATATAATGACAATGTGTTCAGTTGTGCAGCAGCTGCTATGAAAATTCAGATGAGTTTCTACTCGATTATTTAATAAAATACTCGACGTTACTTCAACATCTAATGTTCTCTTACGAGCGTGGGTGTGGTTGGGCAGAATGAGATCAATGAGTCCAGGTGCAGCAGAATTGGTTGTTTTGATGTAATTTAGGACTCATTATGGGTCTATGACTCCTGATTATTTTGTTACAGGAGGTAATCTGGGTCCTCGCATGGTCCTGGGTGCAGTTGAGGCAGCCCTCAGAGGTCGTCTACTGCACTGGAGAGACGAGGCATACGTAGAAATCGAAAGAGAAGCCGTTTATAGGGACGGATGGCTGGGCAACGGTATCAGGTGCGTCTTAAGATATAAAAAAATCTATCTGGGATGTAATATCTTTTATTTTATCGTCATATTACTTTAAGTGCTAATCAATGAACTGTTTTACGAATTATCGGATTATTATTTGTAGAGCCAATGTAACTGTTTCATAGTTGCTTGCATGCTCTCCCGCGACAGGCATTTATATATAATATATAAATAAAAGGCATAAAATAATATAAAAAGGCTTTTATATATAATATATTAATAAAAGTTGTATATAATATATATGTATATAAATTTGAAGGCCGGATGGGTGCATTCATCAGCACAATCTTCGGCTGCATCGCTCTGACTCACCTCAAGTTCTTCACCAAATGTACAGCATCAACTACGGCAAGGAATTTTACAGGGTTAGTGAGTAGTTTTTTGTTTCTCATGCCGTGGATGCTTGTGCAATTGAAATCATAAAAAAGGATCACGATTTTTCCCAAGTAAATTCATTTTAGTAACAAATGTACTTGGGGACAGTTAGTTATTATAATGATCGCTATCGTTTTGGAAAAAATATGACGTTTTAATAGAAAATTGTTACCATTCCCAAATCTACTATATCTTGAGACTGTCTATAAATGGACTAATTCGGAATTACTGGATTTAAATTGTCGTCTGGAAGCGTGAAACTTCAATTTAGGAACACCTAATCGATGCGGACAGGTTATCTACATTCCAATTTACATCTCCACTTCTTTCTGCAGCACGTTGGTCTGGTGATGTGGTGGCTCCACGACAGTCCCGCATTTCTGGGAAACTTCATTGAATCTGCGGTGGTAGAAGCATTCCTGCAATGCCAAGTGTGGCTCCACAGAGGCTCAATTGTCGAGCCCAGCAGCACTGGTCGCCACATCGACTCAGGTATTCAGGCTACAAGAAAGCTCGATTAGGAGTTGGGTCCCAGAGGTAGCGTATCCGGGTTAGGTGTTGTCTTGGAAGAATCTATATTGAATGTGAACTGTCGTGAATAGGAAGTCAGAAGTTTTCTAACAATTAAAATTTGCGGGAATTGAATATCAGGAGCGAAAGATGGGTGCTGAGTGTTACTTCTCATTTGTTCTTTTAAATAAATTTCAGTCATTTATCCGAAAAAATTCCGAACTGACGATAATGTCGGGTGGCGCTACATTTTTCAACAATGCCTCTCCATAACTCGTATTGAACGTCAATATTTCTACGTCTTCTCCCATGCTAGATGAAACACAGAAAATATAGCTTATCGGGCCTTCACCCGCGTCTCAATCTCGTTTACCTGAATTGCTTGCTATTCCAAACAATTACACCAGAAAAAAAAATAAATAATATTTTTTTAAGTTCTAGCTCAACGTTCAACATAAGATAATGAAAAACTACGTTCGTTTGAAATAATTTTTTTAATAAAAATCATATAGAATAAATCGAACAAGACGTAATTCAGGTAAATACGTTTTCGAAAGAGTCTATATACATGTTTTGCTACAAGGCAATACCAAACTGATAAAAAAAATATACAACTCATTGACAGCTTTACCAGCGTCAACGATTGATAATCCTTGAGATTAGAGTTCCGTTTTTCCGAAACCCGTTATTTTGCAATGCCGCCATTGTTAAAAGGCCTGTTGAAGACCAAATTAATCACAATTATATATGTAAAAAGTGATGTAGAGCCAAATCTTCATTTACAAAGCAAGCCTGTAGACATTGCATGTTAGATTAATTTGCTGTATATATTGCTGTTCATTTAAAAATAAAAAATCATGTATGCAAATTGAGACAAAAAAAAATGTTAATTCCTTCTGTACGGTATTGTCGAATGATATTACCACTATAAATAAAATCCTCGTCTGTGTAATATACAGACACGATAATGTTGTGGATACGGGCCCGATTTGCTCCAATATATACAACACAAGGCACACCCAAACTTCACTTCAAACACATCCACAAGCACACAAACATTACTTCGCACATTTATCGCAGATAAGTGGATTGACTCCCTAGTAACCTTCGCACAGTTACAGCTCGAAAACGTGCAACTCACATTAGAAATTAATATTGTATTATATTTGGGGCGTTGCTAATTGTATGAAACAAATACACACAATTCAGGTCGGCTGGTGACGGAAGTTGGGGCGCAAGATGCTATCGAACGAGCAGTGAAAATCTTGGTTCTTCTCGGCCACTATCAAAAGGAACTGAACGCTGCTCTGCACCGCTACGAAAATTTAGTTCCATTGCCATCTTACGCAAGGAAAGCGAACCGACATTTTTACAGGTATATGTAGTTATGGGTAAAAATTTAAGTTGACGGCATGAAGGTATTTCTGTCATTTTTTTTGTAGAGTAAAGTTACTTCTTAAACTTTATTATTATTCTCTGAATTTCATGTAATTGTAAATGTGAATTTAAAAAGGGATAAAATTTTAAACAAGTTAAAAACAATTATTGAGTGTTTTGGGAATGGTAAAACTAGCAGGAAAATTTACAGGGACTTAAACGTCCCAGAATGTGGTTCGTTATTCATGTATAGGTGCTGAAGCACGCCATTTGAGTAAATGTCAGGCAAATTATTTAGTCAGTTTCCGAATAAATTGGAAAGAATCACTCAATATCGAAGGTTTGTTTTGAAATAAAGTTTTTGAATTTGTAATCATAAATATCGATCACCATATAATGCCCCGACATAGATTTTTATTCCCGTTATGCACGAGTATAAGTGTTTCAAAGAAAATGAAATAAATGCTGGTACGAATTTATTGAATAGAACATTATAAACTTATATTGTTCAATCGTACCTTTATTAACATGGAATTTATTTCCCCTTCTTGTCCCAATAATACTATAAGTTTTAATTGAACGATCCCCTATATACAGGGATTTGAAAATTATTAAATATGATCTGTAAGAAGAAAGAATGAGGTTGACTAAAACAAGTAAAACTGTTAACTAATCTCAAATATGTTAACTTCAGAGAGTTAAAAAAAATTTATTTTGATTGAACTTTTCTGACTATAAAATGATTCACTCACGAATGTATTAATTTATTATAGATAAATGCTAGAGCAGCCGATTTATTTTGGCGGTTGAATTGTTTCGGGCTCATTTCGGGATAAGGAGCCTCGTAAAACGAAAATCTGATTGCTCAGCAATCACGATCAACCTGAGTTCTAGGTAAGTAGATTATAATACCATTATAGAGATAATATTGTCCAAACAAAATACCATTTCTCCGCACTTTCATGAGCAGAACTTCTATTACAGTTCGGATGTGATGGTTCATCACCGACCGCATTTCTTTGCCGGTTTGCGCTTGACGTCGAAAAGATCTGTACGCCCTGAAGGCTTCAGAAACGGGCCCAACTCTGATGGTTATTATCAGGTAATTTTTTCAATAAATTAACTATGAACTGATACAATTATTATAGAATAGTTGTTATGCCTTTCACTAAATAGTTTTCATGATTTAGTAGTTTTATTTAGTAATAGTTTTCATTTAGCGTTGAAGTCATTATTGTTCACGTATTTAAACATTTGTTATCCTTCACAGCGGCTTCACTTAAATATTTTTGTATGTTTATCGTCGAAATTATGTAGCGTTCACGAATATTAAACAATTTTTATCCTTCTGTTAAATTTTTAAAATATTTTTGTAATGTTACAAGTAATTCTTGTTCTCTGGTGTTAAACATTTTTAACCTTTTATTCTATTTTTATGTTTATTTAGTGCTGAAGTTCTTCTTGTTCACGAGTGTTTGCAATTCAAATGGCGGCGCTCGAGCAGGGAGACGGATGGCTTTCCATTATCGCGAACGGTCGAGAGTTTGGCTCGAAGAACCGCGAAGTCTTCCAAGTGTTCGACTGGTTCAAAGTGCCTGGCGTTACGAGTCCCCTCGCACACACACAACAGCCCATGCAAGTCAGTTATTATCTGAAAATGTCATGCAACATTTCAATACCTCTGAGTGAGTGGCGAAAAATATTCTTTATTAAATCATGATTTCTTTAAGCTCTTGGCGTTACGAGTCCCATCGCACACACACAACAGCCCATGCAAGTCAGTTATTATCTGATAAGTCATGCAACATTTCAATTCCTCAGAGTGAATGTCGAAAAATATGCGTGATTAAATTCTAGATTTCTCTAAGTTCCTAGCATTATGAGTCACTTCGCACACACAAGGCAGTGGGTGCAAGTCAGTTATTATCTAAGAAAAAGACGATGCAATATTCAGTTTTTTAAGATGAATATAAAAAACATTCTTGATTCTATTTTGGATTTCTGAGTGAATATGGTGGTTGCTGCTGCCCACCCACAATGCAGCCGCTGCAAATTAGTTATAATTAAAAAAAAAGNAGCGTAAGTCAATTTTAATCTATAAATTGAGCAGATGAAAAATTTAAGTCTAGGATCTGAATGGTGAAAATTACTTTTTGCATCTATTCTTGATTCCTATGCAGCAAAAATTGCCACTGACTGAAAACTTTAGGCACCGATATAAAAGTGTTGTGTTGTAAGCGTAGTGTTGTAAATAAGAGCGTTGAGTTTTTTTTAACTGATTTAGGCTTCAATTAAGCTAGTAATTTTGTCATCTAAAATTACAAAAACTTGAAATAAATTGATCAAAATAAAATAAAATAAATTGATCCCTGTACGTCGAGATCATTAGAATTTCCGAGAAGATCAAACTTTTCAAGATAGAATGATATAATTATATACTTCAGTGTATTACATTAGGTATTTATTAAAAAAGTATTACGTATTAAGTTCGAATAAATATTTCGTTTTTATATAGCGGCATGAATTATTAACCTTTTTTGTTGGGATTTTACTTGAAATTTATTTTAAAATTCATTGATAAGTTATATTGTTAAATTCTTGAACGGTCTTTCGACTGGAGTGGTCGCAAAAAATACTTTATCCATTCGTTTCGAACCGAATCTTTAACAGCGTTTTCATTAAATCATCCTTGATTTAATGAAAACTATTAATTTAATTAATAGTTTTTATTAATTATTAAAATTGATTTTTAATTAATTTCAAACGTAATATCATTGAAACTCTTTGTAAGGATCGCTATCCATGTGCTGCAGTTGATGCCAATGCATGAGCTGAAAACTAAGGATGGATTCTCTCAGGCTCCTAGCGTAAACCCTCACTCTGTTATTCGAAAATATTATTATGCATGTATCAGATACAGTGTAAGAAATAACGGTGAAGCGACTGTATTACCGGCGTTCCGGCGGCCTGCCGCCCCGTGAAAATAAACCGTTTTGCCTTTTTTTACAAATTTGATACATGGTATCATGCGTTTAATTAAAAAAAACGAAACCTTGTGTTTCATTTCATGGCCCATGCAGTCGGCCAGACAGCCACTGAAATGCCGGTTAAACTGTTTTACGACTTTTTACGAACATACTATCATTCAAGAAATCAACCACGATTTTCCATCCTTCAGGTCTCATTCACAAGTGACCGAGCGGCGCATTTCACAAACTCTGCTCATTTTGTCGGCGGTGCCTCGGACGGCTACACTGGCGTGGCAGCGATGCTTCTTAACCGAACTACCACTGAGTTGACGGCCAAAAAATCCTGGCATTTCTTCAGTGACTGCGTCGTTGCTCTCGGCTCAGATATAAATCTGCTCCAGCCGGCACCAGCCTGTGAAGTAGTTACGACCCTGAATCAGGTGCGTAACTTTTATATTAACAGCAATTATTGTTACAAATTGCGAATATCCAATTCCAAATCCAAATAATTGGTTTATGAAATTTGTATTATAATTTTCTTCTCTATCTTCATAGGATAAGCTTGTCGAAAACATGATCAAATCATAACTAAAGATTTCTGTTGAGGGCTAACACAAGCTCATTAACTTCGCCCATTCACTCAGCTCTCTGGTAATGCCTATTTCGCAGATAATATTACATGGTTCAGACGCCCTCGCATTTTATATGAACACTCACAATGAAAGGAACGTTAACTAATTATATACACTTAAACTCTGATTTTTTCATCATCTAGTCGAAATTTAAGAAATGTTAAGTGATTATATCTTAATTTGTCAGCTACACATGAAGAACCCGAAATCACATTTAATTATTGTTATAAAAAAATTCTACTTTCTAATTCAGAAATTATGTGTAATCTAAAAAATTGTAATTTTCACCGATTAACGGAATTGGTTAGCAGTAGATATATGAAAATGCGTCATTTCTGTGCAGTTAAAAAATTACCAAAGTATTAATAAACATTTGAATGACATGTGCTATTAATTTTCATACACGGTAGTTTGTATCTAATCGTTAGCAATCGGATTACCAGGGAACTGTAGTTGTTCAATACAAAATTTTAGTATTCATGAATAAATTCAGTATTCATCATGATTATTATTTGGTAGGTAAGAAATATTGTAGAATGTAAAAATTTATCTTGTGTGGATGCCTGGAGATCATGTACATTATTGCTCGGTGAGACCATTAAAATAAAATCAAGCAAATGCATCACAAAATGTAAAATTGTTGTCAAATGGTTAACAAAAATGCAATTGAAATGGTTGTTATTTTTCATCACAAATGGGTGGCATTATTTAGAATTACTGGTCGTTCCCTTTTAGCATCTCATTTCAGTCAGTCAGGTAGGGGAATGGTATTTTCAGCTATTTTTCTAGGAATCGAAGGCTGCTTCGTCATAAATTCCTGCCTGGTAGCATCAAATCCAGCTGTTGTGAAGGCCCTAAACCTCCCTACGTGACTTCGTGAAAGCCCGATCGAGATATTCCATGAAAGTCATCACTGGAGAAAATCCCACATTTTCACTGCAACTCAGGCTGCCGCTTTTAAATGAATTATTAATAAGAGAATTTACCGCTTCTTGAGGCAATATCAATTTGTTCTGATCGCTTAAGCCAATGTCAGCAGGTTTAGATGCAGAAGTAGGTTTTTTATCAACATGATGGTCAAGTCTGGCAATGGCAAATCAGTGCAATGAAGTTCGTTTATGACCCATTTTTTTTCTGGTCGAAATCGGTCCTTCAGATTTTGAGTTTATTTTTATTTGTTTACTCATGTTTTCAGCTATAGTTCATTCTAGTTTTGATTATATTATACAGAGTGTCCCAAAATAAACGATACTCAACTTTGAATGGCTGTAACTTGAAAAGTAGCAGAGTTAAAAAATTTTGGAAGGTTATTATTTGTTTCCTATGTTTTTCTGCATCTCTCCACCAAAACTCAGAAAGATCGATGTAGCCATAAGCGTTTGATAAAACTTTCAGTGACATGTGCTAAAATCGTGCTTGTGATTGATTAGTAAAATGATCTTACTAAAGTAAGATCATTTTACTAATCATTACGTTGTCTTTACATGTTTTCTTTTCGCTGTTTTAATTTTTGTATCTTTGGTGAGACAAAAACATGGCAATCTTTGTTGAGAGGCAATCATGACAATCTTTGGTGAGAGACAATCATGAAAATCTTTGGTGAGACACAATCATGGCAATCTTTGGTGAGAGACAATCATGGCAATCTTTGGTGAGAGACAATCATGGCAATCTTTGGTGAGAGACAATCATGGCAATCTTTTGTTCAAGGCAGTCTTTGGTGAGAGGCAATGTTGGGTTTGCAAATTCCCTCTCACCAAAGATTGCCATGATTGCCTCTCACCAAAGATCACCATGTTTTTGGCTCACCAAAGATACAAAAAATAAAACAGCGAAAAGAAAACATGTAAAGACAACGTAATGATTAGTAAAATGATCTTACTAAAACTTTGCGCAAGCACGATTTTAGCACATGTCACTGAATGGTCTATCAAACGCTTCTGGCTACATCGATCTGTCAGAGTTTTGGTGGAGAGATGCAGAAAAACATAGGAAACAAATTCTGACCTTCCAAAATTTTTTAACTCTGCTACTTTTCAAGTTACAGCCATTCAAAGTTGAGTATCGTTTATTTTGGGACACCCTGTATATATGCCTAAAAGGTATGGTATATGTAAACGACTTTTATATCCACATTCATTCAAGGCTAAAATTACAGTTCGAAATTCGGCAATTGTTCATATCTTTTGCTAGTGCGATTAAGTCGGCGTACCTTTATAAACTCTTAAAGTTATGTATGATCATTGATCAAATACATTTCAAATTGTGTGCACTGGTGATTCGCAGAGAAGCGTTACACTAAACATGCCTACATGTTGGCTTCTGCGTGTGTGATAATCTATATATTAGAAGCCAACAGTTTACACTAGAATGACACATTAAATATTAATAATGAAGATATGAATTCTCAACATGCAAAATACCATTCCATTTTAATCATTACGACACCCTGAGCATTTGTTTTTGAAATTCTATCCACTCACATTCTTTAACAATCTTGTATGAATACATGGAGCTCATTCGCTTGTGTGGGATTTTCCCCTTACTTGTATACGAAAAAAAATCCAGTAGAATACTGAATCCTTATGTGCGGTAGTTACCTGAAAATAGCCTCATCTTAGTCCCAAATGGTAAATTTTCTTATTATTTAACGAATGTAGTATGGCATGTCGAACATATGTATGATGTACAGTATGTGTCAATGTCAAACTTTGCCAAAGCACTTAATCAAAAAATTAAAATCAAACAGGAACAACTCTAAATGAAATGAAACACTTCATTAATAAGATTGATAACTTCTGGCAGGTGGTGGCAGCGACTCTACATGAAATGTTACACTTAATTAATAAGATTGATAACTTCTGGCAGGTGGTGGCAGACGGTGAAGTTACAGTAGGGTTGAGGGATGGCAAGACTGAAGTCCACGGCAGTTCGAGCGCCCCTCAAACTTGGGATGCCCGCTGGGCGCACCACGATTCTCTTGGCTACGTATTTTTGCAGGACGAATCTGAGACTCCATCTCAAAGTCAGCTCATTAGGGTCAAGAAAAACTCGCGGAGAATAAAAACAAACGAAGACATTCCCGTATTCGAGTAAATGAAATACCAGTGACGGTTTGAATATCTGTCATCACTTTTAGCAATATACAAAAAAGTTATAAACATTTTATATTATATTATTAAGTTAGAAAGTTTATATATTATATTTTAGCAAAGAGGTTTGAAACTATGAATTTTTGCATGTGGAAAAATAAGTGTTAATCAGAATATGTTCTAAATTTAATAGTTTTTTCCTCACAATACATTGATCAAGTTGAAGAATTCCCTTCATTAAATATAATCAGAAAATTACAAAATTTGACTCAAGGTAAGTTTATCTGATTATTTTTAATAACAGGGACTTCTGTTATCTGACTTGCAATGTTATTATATGTATTGACTTCTTTCAGAGGTTGTAATTTTCTGATTAACTTCCTTCAGAAGATGATTATAGTGATTTTACTGACCTTGATTGTTAGGTCCTTCCGAAGATGATTATAGTGATTTTACTCTCCTTGATTGTTAGATCAATCAGTACAATACCTTACTTTTCTTTTAAAAACTGGAATTTGTAGTGCAGTATGTAGTGCAGTATATCTCTTTCCCAAATGGAATTTTTAGTGCAGTATTTTGTAAGGTCATTAGTACAATACGTTACTTTTCTTTTAAAAACTCAAAATTTCCCAGGATTTTGGAATCGCACGGCGCTCAGCCTGTTGACGCTCGATACTCGCACGCATACGTGCCGGCGTCAGCGCCTGCCGCTGTGCAGCAGTTCGCTCAGGCTCCCTCGCTCCGAGTGCTGCAGAACAACTCTACCGCGCACGTCGTATGGAGTCATGTAGACCAGGTAATAGAGTAATAAAATGTCATGTAGACCAGGTAATAGAGTAATAAAATGTATCTTATGATTGTATCTGATGTCTTAAATTTTGCTCATTCTATAAAAATATTTCATATTTACTGCACCGAAGTTGATGTTCAATATTTTGATTATGTGGTTGATTTGTTTGAGGATCTGAGAATTGCGTATTAATGAAGCAAAGAGCAATAAGAATCGGGTATATTATTATTACAGGTATTGAGCGCAGTGGTCTGGCAGGCTGGTCAGGTCGACATCACAGAGTGTTTGTTGAATTTCCCAGAAGACTGGCAGGTGATCAGTCTAAATGAAACCAACTCCATCGACGCCACAAGCTCTGCGCAGGAAGTAGACGCTCTTGAAATAGAAAATAAGCGACATTTCAGTAAATCAAGTTCACAAGCGTATCACCTTCCTAAGTCAGCACCGGAATATCCGTTCGATTCTCACGGACTTAATGTAAAGATTAATGTCAGAAACAAGAATTTTCTATCGTTTAAGTCCGATTTTGGAAATGATGATGGTTCATTTCGTCTAACACTTGAGTCAGACAAGGGCATGATATTAATCGTCAAGCCTCTCGAAGAAGTTGTGGATATTGATAAAAATCTGAACCTGTTCACACTTTTGTCAACGGAGGGAACATATTCGTCTCATGAGCACGCGGGAGCAAGCATACATCAAAATCGATCAAAGCGCCATGTCCCGGCAAGCCCCCAAGAAAACGAAGCTTTCAATATTCACAACAGTATACCTACCGGTGGGACAGGGGAAGTGG
This sequence comes from Hyalella azteca, assembly GCF_000764305.2. Classification (NCBI taxonomy): domain Eukaryota; kingdom Metazoa; phylum Arthropoda; class Malacostraca; order Amphipoda; family Hyalellidae; genus Hyalella; species Hyalella azteca. The sequence goes on along the minus strand of NW_025946735.1, from coordinate 128,056 downwards.
GAAGAACAACAGCTCTGTATCCGAACCCTCGTCAGATGTTGACCAACAAGACGGACGCAAATTCAATTGACAACAAAGGCCCTCTGTCAGCGGGAGACATAGTGAATTTAAAATCCATTTATGTTAATCCTGAAGATGGAAGTTTCGGAAACGAAGAAGAAAGCATGGTGAACAGAGGAAATTTTGACCGCAGTTCAGAAGTAGTTTCAACTAATTTTATTAACGGTTCAAGATTTTTATCTTCAATAAAGCCGCCAAATGAAACACCCTATCCTATTTATGAGCAAGAATCTGGTGATAATTTATCCCCAGAAAATTTATTTCTAAACATAAATGTGTCACTGCCGATGTCACCAGAATTTAATTCTAACATAGCTGATTTTCGTCGAGAGTTACTACACTTGATTCAAATGATCGTCAAGGAAACGGAAATTGAGGCAGCTGGAAAAGATATATCATCGATAATCAGTGACGCTAATGTAACAAGTTCAAGCGATCAGATTAACCGTTTGAATGGCCCCGATATTGGAACAGCCTCCCTCGCAGAAGAGCCAAAGGCAAATTTAGTACACACTTCAATAACAATTCCTTGGTCTGCAATTCCGGCCACGGAAGTCGATAGAAACTTTGTTAAGGAGCCTACAGTACCTCAGCCATCTGAAGGTTCTCCGATATTCTTATTTATTGGATTAGCGGAGGGAGAAACAGCAAACTTTACCAATCCGAATCAAACAGTCAGTTTGGCCACTGACGGTAAACGGTATGCGTATGAAATGAAAGGAGATGAATCTTATGATTCATTAACATCGGTCGATGGTGCTTCAATTCAACAGGAAAAAAATTTAATGCAAACTAATTCTGATGTGATTTCTATATCTATTGACCCATCGATGTCACATGACGTAAATTTTACTGAAGTCAGCGTTGAGAGAACTCCCACAATGGATGAAGCGCCGTTCTTAATGAGTCCGAGCCAGGTTTTCATCGATCAAAATGAGACGGAGCAGCCTAATAAAAGCTCAGAAATTGTCGGCACTCCAATCCTTAACATTGAGGAGCCTCGCTATGAAAATTACAGTCAAGTCTTCAGTGTTCTTAATACATCGGGAGTGCTACCTAATGACGGCAACAAATTTGCTCCATTTCATTTCCAGCCCACGAGAAGAAACATGAACATGAAGAATGACTCATCGCATGAACTCGCATCATCGAGCCATGCAAACAAGTCTGTTTATCTAACAAACTATAAACAGTTTGTAAATATGACGGATGCTAATCATTCTGGCGTTAATTATTCGACACATTATATTAATGATTTTGGTTCTGTCGTATTGCATGATACTGTTTCCGAGGATGTCGCTGAAAATCTTCCCGCTGAAAATATTTTTAACAATGTAGATAATCATGAAGAATTTGTCACTCCAGCTTACGATGAATACAATTTTCGTACAGATTTTACTGAGACAACAATAAAAAAGCTGTGTTTCAACATCAGCTTATCAGACCCTTCACAGATGCATGATAATATAACTCTGACATTCCGCCTATCAAGAATATTCGGTTCAGATGTACTGATTAATGTTCCCATACAAGATCATCATTCAATGTCAAAATTCCATTATTATGTAAACAATGGAAAAAATGATGCTAAATTAGATGACACCACAGATATTCATGGTCCAGCGATATGGAGGTCTGCCACAGCCTCTGTTAGCATCCCACTGCCCCTAGCGCCTCACAGAGGTTCATCCACACACAAAGTTTTTTGCCTGTAGACAAGTTCCGCTGATAGATTTCTATCGATATTGCCTTTTTAGCGCATTTAATCATTTATGTGAAAAATGCGCTATTGTGCTCGCCATGTCCGTCTGTCCGTCCGTCCGTCCGACCGTGACTTCAAGTTTTCGTCGACGAGAAAATGCGCGCTCTGTCACTCACTGAAGTGAGTACTGAGTTATATTTTTTAATTTGTTTATCTTAAACGTCAATTATATTTTAAGAACGCGTTAAAGTTGGATATTTTAACCAAGCTCAGATCTCTAATAAACCGACGTCGGCATCGTTTTTTTTCTGACGCTTTGCAAGCGTTTGCAATATATAAGCAGCAATTGTTATGTTTTAACCATTTATTATGAAGTTTTATACTGAAGGATTTATTCTCAGTGACAAATAATTCTCTCAAAGAATACTGAAATAAATGGTTCCTTGAATAAATGAAATGAAATCGATGCGGAAAATGAAATCTTTTTTAAGAACGCGCTAAAGTTGGATATTTTAACCAAGCTGAAATCTCTAATAAACCGACGTCGGCATCGTTTTTTTTGACGCTTTGCAAGTGTTTGCAATACATAAGCAGTAATTGTTATGTTTTAACCATTTTTAATGATATTTCATACAGAAAGATTTATTCTCAGCAACAAATACTTCTCTCAAAGAGTACTGAAATAAATGGTTCCTTGAACAAATGAAGTGAAATCGATGCGGAAAATGAAATCTTAAAATTCTTGTTGTATTATGAAAGTTTAATCGCTATTATTACTCTAATTTAATTCTTTTGTTGTGATTTTTGTATTGTTTGACGATTAATGTCCTTCGAAATGTGTGCGCTTAATATCATTCAGAATCGACATCTATTGTTCAAGAATGCGAACTTATTTATTTTCACTCTGCGCATAATTTACAGGCTAATCTCTAGGCTCGATTAACCTTTAAAATAAAATTAACGCGGCACTTTTTGATCTTTCAACGAACGGAAAACCGTCTATGAAAATATCCAGTATGCCAACGGTATTCAGGCATTGGTTGATCAAATCCTCCACAGGTTCTATGCCATGGTAAGCATCGGTGACAGCGCATCATATGTACAAGTCCTGTTCTTCCTGTTTTTTAATGCTGCACAATAGCTGCTCAATTGAAGCAAAATGAAAAGTAGAAATTATATTCTTCAATTATAACTTTCCAATTAAATTGACTAGAGGATTGTCAGAATTTGAGACAAGCAGTCATTTGCAAAACTCCAAATGGAATTTTGTTCTTGTCTCCTCGTAATTCCAGTCGTAGAATAGCTATAATGATTTTCGAATTATGATTGTTAATAGTTTTCCATTTGAGAATCAACCAACAACTCATATTATTTGTTTAAAATAAAGCGTGCGAGTCAGAAATGTTTCCAGCTTTATTTTAATCCTATCTCATTTACGATATCATTATCAGATTAAAAAATTCACTATGATGAATAATCCGCTGCAAATTTATATCATTCAATTGTCAATTATGAAATTAGCTCTGAGCAATGGACTGTGTGAATGAAAAAATAATAATTGATGAATGAAATTGTATAACTCGTACGAAATTTAAACTGTCGAATGTTGCCTCAAAATTCATTGTTTCTATTATAATTTTGAGAATTATATTTTTATCTCTTAATTTTGTGTGAAATGAATATAGATTAATAAATTTCCCGTCAAATTTGTCCAAAATCTTCATGTAAATTTATTTCGTATTTCAGGGCTCAAATGTTCTTCATGCATTTAAATAGTGTTCAGATATTATTTGACGCAAATCCCACAGCCGTAGTATATTGCGCTCATTTGCTACATTTTTAAGAAGAATCCCGGTGTTGTAGCGTGGGTTCCGTCACAATATCCTGAGATCAAAGCGACAAGCAAATGTCTCCAAGCACCACGGCCTTTGTATTCAGTGAACTAAACGTGTCTCTACTGCTAAATTACAACTCAATACCCATCGCTATATTTGCAATGAATGCGAATCAACCCTTTATACAAAAGCGTTAGGTTCTAGTTGGATTTCTAAGCAAATTTTGTTCCTGAATAAAGTGGAACAATTAACTAACAATTTACTGCCACAAACTGCGGGCTCAGGTCGGACATTATGACGGCCATCCGCGTGTTTAATGTGGACCTACTGTTTGTTCTACCTTTAATGAGAGCGACTTGCGTTTGCTAGTGTGCCTGCAATGACCTTGGTCCAGGCAGGGGTATGTGAAGTGGTGTATGAGATGTGCCTGTAAACCGAGACGTCATAACTTTAAGTTGCCAAGGAGTATTTTTTTAGAGACTTGTATTGATTAAATCTCAAAGTAATTAATTTTGTCGGCGTATCAAGAAGCTTAGAAATTTATATTATTGCAATATCAATCACGGGTTGTTGAACTACCGTTTTCGCTTTACAATCGAGGCAGTTGATAGCGAGAATGTCGGAACCTTTCAATGTTAACTGAGGTTGCTTTGTGGTTGATCTGTTAAAATTGAGATCGTATTATGACTGTTTAGCCTTCATACATAATTTTCTAACGCAGAGGATGTGATGTTTGGATTTTCGAAGCATAAGTCCTGGCAAGAAAAGAGGCCACTGGTTTGAAATGCTATGGACATTAACTACCGTTATCTCTGACAGGCGCAACTGTCTTGAGTGTCACGACTGTTTGCCACGGTGAAGCACTGAATTTTCCGTTTTTCTATGAGGAATTATCGTATTTCTTCTGAGTCGCACTAACTGTGTCTACTGATAAATGTACTTCGAAGCGTGGTGTCATCCCTATGCTATTTTTACGTTACTGATTTTAAATGAAATATTACAGTTTAGGTTCTCAGGTCTACTCTATTTCTCTGGAAATAACAAACGAATCTTCATAGGTACATAGAGGAGTTGTTTACGTGTTCTGTCGAAAAAAAAAAATCATGGTATCTTTTGGTGTGGTTCGCCATTCACACGGACTAAATTTGATCGTATTATGACTGTTTAGCCTTCATACATAATTTTCTAACGCAGAGGATGTGATGTTTGGATTTTCGAAGCATAAGTCCTGGCAAGAAAAGATGCCGCAGGTATGATATGCTATGGACACTAACTACCGTTATCTCTGACAGGCGCAACTGTCTTGAGTGTCACGACTGTTTGCCACGGTGAAGCACTGAATTTTCCGTTTTTCTATGAGGAATTATCGTATTTCTTCTGAGTCGCACTAACTGTGTCTACTGATAAATGTACTTCGAAGCGTGGTGTCATCCCTATGCTATTTTTACGTTACTGATTTTAAATGAAATATTACAGTTTAGGTTCTCAGGTCTACTCTATTTCTCTGGAAATAACAAACGAATCTTCATAGGTACATAGAGGAGTTGTTTACGTGTTCTGTCGAAAAAAAAAAATCATGGTATCTTTTGGTGTGGTTCGCCATTCACACGGACTAAATTGGAGAAATTAAATTGCGCAAAAAACACTTTCAAAACTTCCTAGAAAATTTTGGCTTGAAGATCTTGCTTTGATTACTCGAGAAACTGTGTCAAACATGATTTTAGTAGAAAATTTATTTCAAGAAAAACAGTTTGTTGCTCATCGTGCATGGTACAGGTGAGTGCAATTAGGAGCTTTCTAGTCTAAAGCTGCCCTTGTTGAATATGAACTTTAATCGTCAGACTCACTAATGCACCGGTGAGGGAGAATACAAACATGGCCAGTAGAAAATGACTAATAAAATATCACACAAATTTCTAGAATTGCGGGTGCAAATACTGCACAGATTAATTTGGTGGCTGAATTAGCAGTGATATTTATTTACTGAGAAGCCATGCATAATTTTAGATCAGATCTGAACCTAATCATCTTCTGTGCTTCACTTCGAATTAAGCCCTACCACCTGGCAGCAGACCCAACAGAACCAACATTAGTGGGTATTAACATGAAATTGTCTGCTCTGAGAAGCAGCGAAATACGAACTGAATAATTTGAATGGCCTCTATACGCACGAAATATTAGCCCGCTTGCGATGCTTCCATACACTTAAATGGGACGGTCGCGGAAACTATAGTTCAAATTATTAACGTGGTGTCGGCAGTTAAACACAATATGACTTACTGTCCACAAGTCGAGTCGTAATGTGAGAAATGCTCGTATCCCTTGAATTTGTATTTTGGGCACGTGTGAGTTATCGTTATTGGGGATTTTTTTCAGTTCCGTTACATCATGCGTTTGTGGGAAGTGAAAAGCAAAGCATCCAATTCAAGCAAAAAAACTTCTATTATTGAAATTTGGAAGAGGAAATGGAAGTATGGCGATTGAAGGGATTTTATTTATTACATTTTTGCTTGTTTTTACGTACATGGTGTGAAATTTGAATAGGGTGTAAATTTGTGTAATAGTTTTCAAATGTATCGTAACTTTGTTATTGCATCCGATGTTATCGTAGTGCTGGACAGCGAAGAGAATGTAAATCTCATACGGGCAGCGGTATGTAATATAATAATGAAACGTACATTCTAATGTGACAGTGAGTCAACCCTTTGCTAAGCGTTAATATGTATACAATGTTATTCGATAATGGATACAATATTGCAGTATCCAGTATTGAGTATTGGTGAGCATTCAATATTATTTTAATTCATCAGTATTGTATATTATCTATTCTCATAGAAAGTCTCGAGTTACTAGATTGACTTTACACTTGACTGTCAAGTTCATGTTTTACACACTAAGAATGTAGTTCAAATGGTACGTCCAATTTCTTACAAGTTCGTTATCCTGTTGATTTCGAATTTATGTTTTAACAATGGATGACATCTATTACAAAACTTCAATTAAACCTCGGGGACTAAACGATCGGCTTTTGCTTGGGTATTTGCACAACAATCTTTTATGCTCTGGCGTTATTGAGACAACAATTAACTGGTTCCAAGAAGTACTCATTAACAAGCTCTTTTCAGCGCATTTTCTCATTTATGGAAAAAAAGCACTATTGTGCTTGCCATGTCCGTCTGTCCGTCCGTCCGTCCGTGACTTCACGTTTTCGTCGACGAGAAAATGCGCTTTCTGTCACTAACTGCAGTGAGTACCGAGTTATATTTTTTCAAAAGTAGGCTAATGTACTAATGTTTGCACCGAACGAAGTTAGTTGATGAGCTGATTCGTTTAAGTAATAAATGGTAACATATTTTCTAATCACGATTTTGGAAAGACAAGTCATGATATGTCAGACGCAACTGATTTTATGTTGCAAGTAAGGTTCAACATAGTTAATAAATATAATTTCAATCAATGTCTGCTGCGGTGATTGGCTCTTTAAATTATTCCAGAATAAGTTTTTAGGAGGAATGCAATAATGGAATGAGTTTTTAAAAATAGTAAGTAAACAAAATTGAATTTTTACTGCTCCAGCATCTTAATTGAAATCAAAAGCTTCATCATTTCGATAAATCGACTATTACCAGTTGAAGTCCTCTATATTTGCTTTCTGTAAATGATTGCTTGACTTTGCTTTTAATCTTTTAAATATAACAAAAATATTCTTTATTATATTTATGGAACCATCAATTTTAGTTAGGCTACTTATTAATTCCGGATATTGACTGCATTAAATCGTATTTATCGTTTCAAAATGTGTTACTAAGCAGTTAACAATCCACGGTAGCAGACTGTTCATGAGATGCAATCGCAATGGGAAATGAAAATTATCACCTTCCAATCAATGATATTTCTTGTTGTCGATCGGACCAATATTTGGTTCATATATATAGCTTTTCTACCCGCCCTATTTCGTCCCTTTAATCCAAATGTCTACATATAGACTTCATTAAAATTAGAATCCTAAACCACTTGAACGACTCGCTTCATTGGCAGAGGAGCCGCGCTGCTGGTTTAGACAGGCTCGCAACTTTTGTAAATCTGTCGAAATTCCGTAAATTCGTCACCGACTCCATCGTGTTGCTCGGCCCAGATTTAGCTCTTATTTTTTAGATAATAAAATCGCATTCCTTACTTATCAGCTTCCGAGTCTCAATTTAATAAGGTGAGCGTAAACTTTATTTAAAATAAAAATTAAAAATAGTCTAAAACCGTTTTGCCAGAACAAAATGAGATAGCGGGCAATGAAGGCATGCCAGACACTCCGGGTTCTGTGTGATGTTAGATGTTCTCTCGATTCCCGAACTTATTGCCTGTTTTTTCCTGACCTTCTCAACATCATCTGAAATTTAATGGCGCAACTCTTACCTTTATATTTGAAATAAGGAGGATAAGTTTTTTAATCATTCAATTTATACAGGTGTATAAATAGGTGAGTGTAAATTAGTAGAGTTAGTTTTGAGTGTTGCCCCAAAATAACTTCATAAGCTCCTATGGTCACAATACTTCATTGGCTTTGAATTGTTTATGTTTTAGTTTCCTCACTCCCAATAAATTTTCCTCAACTGGCAACAGGGAACGTGGATTATATCTAAGGATGAATGAGGATATGAATTGATATTCCTGGAATAATATTGGAACAGAATTAAACTATAAACAAAAATAGTTCGGGAATAATACTTCGGATTTTTTTATCCGATATCAGCTGTAATTTTATAAGTTTTGGACTGTAAATGGATCGTTTGGAGCAGCCTGCTACATCTTGCCTGGGTATGAGTACTTCTACATGGAGGAAATTGCGTTAGTCTCTTAACTAGGCACAGTTAGTCCGGCTCAGAAGGAATTGTTATTTTGGGTTAAGGACGATTTTTTATAAAAGATTGCATGCCATTGCACGGTCTTATAATATAATGAAGACATAGGGTCAAATCAGTGAAATCGGTTGCCCTAAATGATCGAGAAGTTAAGTAACTTGTTCTCTCATTAAAAATATGATAGCATTTTATTTGATACTGAAAACTGATACCACATTTATGTGAAATCTACCAAGATGCACTAGTTGCCCTGAAATGACTAGTATTTTTTATTTAATAACTTCTAATCGTATTTTCGCACCCTCCGGGATGCTGCTCCCGGAGGTGAAAGGTTTATTTTTTTAATGTTCCATGTCTTTGCATCATCCACAGCATGCGTGCAGCTGAGCTTTTTGTTGAGCTATAAGTTTGCAGGGATCTAATTAAATAATATCTCCCAATTACCTTCTCTTAAGGCTACGTTATAATTTATAAACCAATAAAATAAGTCAAACACGTCAAAAAATATATTTAATTGTCCCTAAATCCTGTGTACGATCATGAACTCGGTGGAAAATACATAAAAATAATTTAGAAAACGATTATCGTGCGTAACATGTGTATGTTTTGCGTAATTCCCATCTATGCATTGGAAATTTACATGGGAATTGTGCACTGAAGATTCAGATTCATCCGTCGAAAATATTTTCGAGATCTTGCACCTGTTTTGATAAGTGTTGGCTGTACACAGGAAAGATTTTAATATTTTGTTCCTTTAATTCAACAGGTACAAAATATACCGTATTGGAAACAATTTCGTTTTAAAATAATATCCCGTCCTATATACATTCATCTAAGGAATCATTCAATAAAAAAATCAATAATTAAAAATCGATATCCAATAACATGTTTGCTATAGAAAGAACTTTGAATGACCTCCCAAAATTTTTTCGGCTGCGAAGGTCTTCTTCTTACAATGTTTTTTTTCTTTCTCGTGACAAATTTTACAATATATTTCATCGATAATAACACGTCATCGTTTACCAGCTTTTTTATAGGTATAAGAAATCTGTTATAAGAGGCCATGAATCTGCCAGGAAAATGAACGCACTCATTATGTAAATTTTATTTTTTTACAAAAGTTTTTATGTTCAAGCAAATTTTTTTAAACAATAACAGCAACAATATTATTATTTTTTAACAATAATGTGACGATTGACAGCAATGTAGCTCTTACTTCCATTATGAAGCTTAATTTTGAGCATCGAGCGATGTCTCACATGTTTATTGTTGAGCCAAAATTTAATTAAACTGTTTATAATAATATTCACAAAGGCCTCCAATAATTCGCCCATTTGAAAAGGACAATGAATCGGCATCTGTTAATTAAAAATTTTCCGTGGGAATTTTAATTTACAATATCATGTAATAAGCTGAATCGTTTGGGCGTTAGGCTTTGTGTTTCATATACTGGGATATATGACTTATTTATAGGTTTTATATATAATATTTATTCACGTCCAAGGTCTAATTCGAGTTTGCCGCAAATCGCAAATGTCAATCAATTAAAACTATAAAAATGCTTGCTGAAGAGCTGCACGTTGCCAAACCTCAAATATCTCTCAGCAACAGACTTTATTCAGTTGGAAAGAAATTTGATCCAAGAAATGGAGTATGAGCGCTCTCCGAAGTTCGTCATTCTCGTTTCCTAGCCTGACAACACGCAATGGCATAAGATTCAAATTTTTTGGCAAAATAATATGTTGCAGAATCGTATTTTCGGATAAAACTATGAGAATCAAGGTAATATTATTTCAATATTACGGCTGAACATACTTTATTCAGTTGGAAAGAAAAATGATCCAAGGAATGAAGTATAAGCGCTCTCCGAAGTTCGTCATTCTCGTTTCCAGCCGGACAATAAATTAAAGGAAATTATATCACGCATTCGAAACAAGCGCCAAACGTCTGACTCCCAACTAGGACCCAGAGTTACTATCTTCGATGTGCATAGTTCAAACCAGCGACTGAGAGCGGATCCTTAATTAATATTATCGTATTTATACATGCTATAGTCAATTGTGTGAGGTAGTCAATTTTCAAATCAGTATTTTCACCGTAACTCTGCAAGTCGATAAGAACTTTTTCCCCTATATGTACCAATATCACTTTTGAATTAAGTCCAAAAATTTGGCGTACACAGCATTAAATGCCTACGTAGTAGACAAAAGGTAATCGATTACATTTTAAGGCTAAAAAAGGGCTGCATGGCAACGCTATATGGCATACGTCCTTCCTGCCGCCACAATAATCATTGCAAAGCCACTGTCCGCCGCAGTGCTGCATGGCAAAGCTGTGGCCAGGCAGTTTCCTGCCGCCACAAAAACCCTAGCTGAGCCATATTGACCACTGCAATGCTGCATGGCACAGCCAAGCGCACCCCTGACCTAGATAGACTGCGACCAAGGATGTCTCAACTGAAAATCGATCAACATCTTGATTTGGTGTGGAAATCATATGAGGGCGAATGATGAGTGGTGAAAAACTGTCTACGCAATGGAAAAACCAAAAATATTTCATTTAATTATGATATATCACGAGCCATCATTCTAAATCAACATAGGCTAAAGCATTGCCATCGCCGGGATGCTTCAACTGAAAATCGAAAATTCAACTAAAAATCAGGATCGAAAATCATTACACATTGTCTCAACTGAAAATCGATCAACATCTTGATTTGGTGTGGAAATCATATGAGGGCGAATGATGAGTGGTGAAAAACTGTCTACGCAATGGAAAAAACAAAAATTATTTAATTATGATATTTCAAGAGACATTCTCCTAAATCAAGATAGGCTAAAGCATTGTCATCGCCAACACTAAATTCTCGGCTTTTTCTGTCAAAAGCTTCACTGCTATTATATGGACTTTGATATTATTAACCGATGCACTTCGTAGCTGTGTGCCAATAGTTAATCAAGAGGATTGTGCACTGTACAAATTGTGTATGCATGATCCATGAAGAAAATATATTCATATGTCCGGTTTTTAACAGTGGTTGCTACCAGCTTTTCGATATCTTGCCACACCCTGCGAAAAAAATAATAATTTCATTTTTTTAACCTTCAGCGTACGCTTCTTTCGTCACAGAATTGTTATTTTTCATCGCCAAACCAGACTTTTTTCTCTTGCTGGTTATTAATGAAATATTCATACATACTTATTTCTTTGCCGGGTATTTATTTCTTTTTATTCTGTTGTTTCCGTAGTCTAAGTAGAGAATAATAATTCGAATATTATTAATAATAATTCGCCATTCTGATTATAATTGTTCGCAAGTCTCAGAAATAGTATAGAAATATCAAGTCCCACAAAATTTTATGTTACACAGATCAATAAAGTTACACCAGAGAGAAGGATTACATATTTCAAATTGGCCGAAGGAAAGACCTATACGATTTGGCTGAACAATGCGGGGATGAAGAAGGTTTTTTTTTGTTGAATGAGTCCGTCGCTACAAGCTATAGTTTCGTTTGTATAGTGTCAGTGTGACACACCTGGTGTTTGGAGCCTCAATAAAGCCATACCAGAGCAGGTGAGAGTTTAATTGAATCTCCCATATACTGATAACTCTTCTTTTTTCATGGTGTTTTTTCAGGTGTTATTTCGTCTCAAAATAACACCTCATGAATGGAGCTCAATTTGGCTGGCACATCAACAAAAAAACTTGATCATTGTTTGTCAAGAAAATTTTTGAAATAGATAATCAAAGTTGTATCATTAATAAATAATGTATAAGTTTTGCCTCTCCGGAATCGTATTTATGTACTAGTAGTATTTGGAATTTGTTGAACAAAGGAAAATTATCTCTTAATAAAATATCTAAATACTGTCTCCAATACTATCTTTCATAAATATGTGTGGAAAAGGTTATACTTAAGTATATCACCTATCGATTGTTACTGACAAGTGACTGGGAAGTGTGCACATCTATTTCGCTATAATTATCCGAGTCTAATCACATTTAAAATTTAACGCAGTCATTCAGCGGCCAGGCGGGTTAAACGGTTTGCTTAAACGGTTAACTTAAACTTTGCTTAAACGGTCTTGAGGCTTGCCCTTCAGCGAAGCCGAAGTCAGGCAACGCTAGCCGCCAACATATACATACTTTTATCTTTGCCAGTTATTCATTTCTTTTTGTTCTGTTGTTTCCGTAGTCTCAGATATAGTCTGAGAATAATTGTTCTCCAGTCCGGAAAGTATATCTTCAGCCATTTCTGCTACACATTTCGGTGTCGTCCTTAAGTCTAGCGTGTGTGCGCTCATGTTCGTTTGACCATCTTGGCTCTGTACTGACGATGATGAGACTAGGCCACTAGTTTATCATTTGCTTGACGACTCCTCACTTGGACCCAGGACAACTTGTTCTTCTCCTAAGAAGCCGTAAGTCGCTACCTTACCTTGCGCCCTTGGTCAAAGACTGCTTCTTGAAGAACCAAGAGTTTTGCTTCGATAAGTTCCTTAAAAACTAATTGGACATTCATCCCAATTTACAATCGCGTTCTATTTTGAAATTAATTCGTTTTCGGATCTCATGCACAATTTGTTGCCTATTTCCCTGATTCTTTCTAAGTGATAATTGATGCTAAACTGATAAATGATGCTTAACTGATAATTGATGCTCAACTGATAATTGATGCTCAACTGATAATTGATGCTCAACTGATAATTGATGCTTAACTGATAATTGATGCTTAACTGATAATGGATGCTTAACTTATAATCGATGCTTAACTCATGCTGAACTGATAATTAATGCGTAACTGTTAATTGATGCTTAACTGATAATTGATGCTTAACTTATAATTGATTCTTAACTGATAATTGATTCCTAATTGATAACTGATGGTTCATTGATAATTGATGCTCCAATTGATAATAATAATTGATGCTTGACTGATCAGCATGAGGTCCGTGGCATGAATCTTTACATTCATATAGACACATCAGCATTGAAAACTTCAAACCAAATCTCTCAATGCGTGACGAACAAAGCATAGGAAAAGATTCGTTTACTAATCTCCCGCTATCTTAAGACAACGTCTGAAGCTAACAGGAGATTTCGTCTACTAAATTTAAAAATTTAGTAGATAGCGAATTTAAAAAATGTCCTCTACTAAATTCTCTATCTTCAGACAACGAAGGTCACGAAATTTAATCCCCCAACGAGTCCATCGAGTATTTTATGATTGAACGTTTTTCTGGCATCCCAGTGAGATCCCACAATGAATTCTGACTAATTGGGTAACTAGCCTGTCTGAAGCTAACAGGAGATTTCGTCTACTAAATTTAAAAATTTAGTAGATAGCGAATTTAAAAAAATGTCCTCTACTAAGTTCTCTATCTTCAGACAACGAAGGCCACGAAATTTAATCCCCCCAACGAGTCCATCGAGTATTTTATGATTGAACGTTTTTCTGGCATCCCAGTGAGATCCCACAATGAATTCTGCCTAATTGGGTAACTAGCCTAAGCTAGTGTACATAATTAATCAATGTATACAAATTTCTTTAACATTCTCCTATAATCACTGGATGTGGGATTTTTTAAATTATTTTAAAAATTCTAGGGAATTATAGAGGAAATATTAATAATGAGCATTTTCGAGCTATAGAAGTAACATTCTTCGAGAATTTTCAGGCTTAATCTATTATTTCCAACCAGTTTAGTTAAATTGTATATCAAACAAGGTATACATATGTCTTACTTCCAGTGCTCAACGGAGCGTAAAGCACCGCTCATCAGGTACAAGAAGAATGGATTCTGTTTCTTCTAACAAAGACAATTACGTTCTTCTGCAGCAGTGATACGATGAAAGTTTCCACACAACATTGACAATGCTTCAATGACTTACTTTTGATCGGTTAACGATACATTTTTATTTACGAAAATTTATTTATTTTTCACCTATTTCAAAGGTTTTATCAAATTTAAATGCGACATGAAATGAATATTCCTTTCATTACACAAGTTTTCGCCAGAACCTTTGTGTGTGCTATTGACGAGGTCCATAACACAGGCTCCATTCATTCAACACAAGCGTATTTTCCGTAACATAAATGCATATTAATGCTGTTCAAACGTTGCGTTTAAAGAGAAATATTTCTCACTAAAATTAATCCCCTTTACTTGCTATGAAAAAATCCCAGCTGACGTCTTTAGTGCAAAATCTACGCTCTGGATTAGCTTTTATTCGAACATTCGATAGAGTTATTCTACTCATGACCTAGCCAGTTACATAAGACTATTAATCCTGTATATCATCTGCCCACTATAATGCAGTATAGAGCCCATTTACAAACTTTGATAAGCCCTAAAATTTATATAATAAAATTTATCCTTGATTTACGGTTTTCATTAATTGGAAACTTCAAGATATAAGATTCATGTTGCGTTAGTCATCCAAATACTCGTGCAAATACCTAAAAATTAATATCCTTTTTATCGTTGATTTTCAGTTCAATATTACACGACTGTTAGGGCTTTCGTCATCACATCTAAAATAGCCAATATCCTGTTTGTCCGCTAACGGTGAGCTGGATTAATGGAGAATTAAAATCCAATCCTTCGGTTCGTGGGAGTATATTATTCTGTTATATTCTACTAGTATTTGGTTCCAAAACACAAAGGAATTCACTCAAGAGATTAACCGAGAGATGTTGTAATATTTATTTTGAAATTCAAGGGCATATCTAATTTATCGAGGAAAATAACGCGACTCAGGGCTGTTTTTCTACAGACTATTTTAAAATGCGGTGTTTTCTACGAAAAAATTTCCACGTTTCCAAACTTAAAATTAAAAACAGTTTAGAGCTGTCAGTGACAGTGTCTTTGATTGTGCCTAAGCCCTAAAAGTTAGTTGAAAATTTGGCAAAAGTTTCATCGAAAGGACAGTGGGGCGAATAATTTAGCAAGTTCTGTCTAAAATAGACACAGAGAAGCGTCCACCTGACTAGTTAAGATGTTTCTCCACCCCACACCGGCAAGATGTCATTAAGGCCAAAGGGAATGTAAGGCCAGACTTTTGCAGGACGCAACAGGATAGAAGTTAGTAGGTTTAAATTGTTGAAGAAAATCACAAGATGCATTAATCGTTGTATTTATTATAAGACTCTGGGAAGCGAGTCGAAATGTTCGATTATGTCTCCCCCGAATCAACTAAGCAACGGCCAATTTTGTATCTGATTGTCATATCCAATCTTTGAAACAACGAAATAAGTTTATTTCATCAGATTTTGGTCGTTATTCATATTTCAAGCGAGCATAAAGAACCGACTAAAAGCCTTCTTCTTTTGATGCCCCCTACTCTTTGAAGCAACCCAAACAATGAAGACTTTCATCCTCTTTTTGCTGCCGTTGGCATCGCATTGAAAAATGTGTTTAGAGCTCAAAAATGCGAAATATTCTGGTCTTTTCATGAGTAGTTTGACTTGAGATCTTTTAGTGCCATGAATGAGATCATACATTCACTGCACAAAGTATCTTCCAGGTTCAATGTCATCCATTTAAATTTCATCCCAATGTCATAGTTCACACGAGTAAAACTATGCGTTAGTCCTTTTTAGAGTTTCTTCCTCCATAAGGCACTTTCTTGCACATTTATATACTCGGATTCATATTTTCTTGTATAAGAAGAACTTTCAAGCTAGATGTTGTAGTTCAGAAGCTTGTTTTCAGAGTATATAAACCTCGCAACCTAGAAAGCACGTTTTGTAAAGATTGCCCTTCATTGTGAATATGAACTTTAGCAATTCAATTCACGACGTTAAATATGGCAAGGAAACGTCTGATACGCACTAAGTAAATTCAATGTAATGGCTGGTCTCGAGTTAAGATAATAATCATTGGATTTCATTATGAGCTCAAAGGACTTGTTACGTAGTAGTGAGGCGAGGTTTCCGATGGATTTTCAGAGTCATCAATTTAAAGAGAATATCGTCCGAGAATTTCGGACAGGGTCTTATATTCTTGGTCAACCTTGCGAGACAGTTGGAATTCCACCGTGAAATCTTGGCAGTTCAATGGCCGCCACTGGCCGCCTTGCTCTAAGTACATTCAAGTTATATCCACTCTGAGAAATAAATAGGTCGTGTAGAGACGCATCTTCTTCCCCACAACACGTGTAGGGAGCGGAAATGGCGCTGATACGCTAGGCCAAACTCGGTCAAGATGCCCCAAACAATGGCAAAAAAATATAACTCAGTACTCACTGCAGTGAGTGACAGAGAGCGCATTTTCTCGTCGACGAAAACTTGAGGTCACGGACGGACGGACAGACGGACGGACAGACGGACGGACAGACGGACGGACAGACAGACGGACATGGCGAGCACAATAGTGCATTCTTTCCATATATGAGAAAATGCGCTAAAAAGTGCATCGCTGTTCGGCCGAACTCCCCGTCATTTCTCCGAGAGATGTCTCCGCTGTCGGCACGCGCGTATGGATAAGCCCTCTAATTGGGCGGTGGTCATCACACACGAGCTTCGCTGGATTCATTACCAGAGCTGCCATCTCATTCCCGCCAATATTCGCTTATGTTCTCTGTCTTCCAGCCGCGGCTTTGATGAGCTTCCTAATTGTGGGGCGGTCATTTGGAACGAGCTGTTGTCCATTCAATGCCTGAGCTGCCGCTTTATAGTCGTCAATTATCGCTGGCTTCACTGCGCTCGCTGTTGATTAGAGAAAAACAGGGTAAAAATTCAGAAAATTCATTTGATTAGGGGATTATGATATTAGGGAACGTTTGTCGTTTGGATAAAGTAATTTTATGCTTGCCAAGTCTCAATTAAAACGAACGTGAGTCGTAAGGTGAATTATTATTAGTTTTCAATATTGGCCGATGTGTTAGGCACTAAGCTTGTTTCTAGAAAAATGAAAAGCATTTAGCTCGTTTCTTTTTATCTGTGTAACATTGAAACTGCTACTCTAATCTAATGCCATGAAGTCGATAATAATTGCTCATAGGATACTTGATTATCCCACATTGCTTACAAACAATATTGTTTAAATTAAAGCATCCATGGTACCCCAGAATAGAAATTGTCGTCAGTCATTAATACATGTACACAAGAAATCCTTATTATGGCTTCAATAGTAATATATTACGTATTCATTTTAAATACATTTTTATCGAGAAATAATTGTTGGTATTTTGAGTTCTATGAATTATGAAATAAATATTTTCGCTGCAACATAGTCACGAGAGAATTTATTTTGATTTTCAGAAGTTAATTTTCTGTGTTCCTCTATTTCAATTTTTGGGAGTGAACAAATTGATCGTAGTCTATGCAAATTGGTATTTGAAGGCTGATAAACAAAGGGTTGGGTTACTGTCTCATAAATACCATATTCATAATTATGTAAAATAAAAATAAAGTAAAAATAAATGTAAGAAAATGAAAATGAACCCAAAATAACTTTTTTGTTTCTAAGGCTAATGCTTCTTGAAAATTTTTTTTCATTCAGGTATTCCGGCTTTCAATCTTATCTAGCTAAAAAATAAAGCTATATGTCCTTATCAATTAAATTATTCAAGAAAACTTCAGCTGATATAAAAATTTTCCCTCATTAATAAAATATTTTGTAGATATTATTCTAAGAAAGTAAAAAAATATTTATTTTCAAAACGATATCTTCTTACCGTTCGTAATAAATTCATGGAAAATTATTGCGTATAGTCAACAATTAGAAAAATAAAAGGTTTATTTTCTAAACATGTCATTTAACGAAAATAATGTATAAATGTATCAACCTATTTTTCTATTCGGGTAGATTATTTAATTCTACATTACTCAGTTACTATATATTTCATACTGTTTCCGAATATTTGAGGGATGAGTTTTATCGATATTTTTCATTTATAACAGGTTCTTTCACTTTTCCTTGGCTGCTTATACAAGCACCAGTAAATATGGCCCCTCTCTTCCAAGTTTAACCTGGTCAGGCACTCCCTTTTTCTATTCTAGAGCACAGTTTTTCTCAGGATGCTTCTGCGCTTCCTCAAGTCAGGGCGGCTATCGAGCGTTCCAGTAAGCCCAGTCGTGCAGCCCAGTTTAGGGCGCGGTGCAGTAGAGGTATCTGGTAGGGCGTGTGATGCTCCCCATGCGAGTGGGAGTGTGATGACGACATGGGGGAGAGGGAGGTAAGCTGGCCTATTTAAGCCCCAGTCTTGCCTCACCCGGGGTCATTCGTTGCTGTCTTGTGGTCGTGAGCAGAGTTCAGTGATCGCCCTTGCTCAAAATTGTGTCGTGTGTTTTCTTCTTACAAAAAATCATACGCGAGCCAAGGAAATGTGTACATATCTATATTGAAAAAGAGTCTTATTTTCATGGTTTTTGTTTTTTATTGAATTAGAGTTGACTGTGAAATAGTGAGTTGCGCTACAGTGCCACTGAGGTGTACCTTGCCAGAAGGTCAAGTCCGTTTATGTCTTGGGTCAGAGCTACCAGAGTCAGCGAAAATTTCCGGGAGCAACTGAAATTTTGAATTATTGTTGAAAAGATAAATGTTCAAGCTCAACAATTTATACCTTTTTGAACAGGAACGCTGTTCAAATAAAATTAATTGTGGAACAAATTGTTAGGTAAGTGTTTCTCAATTCGTAACTTTCGTATATGAATCAAATTCTACAATTGTGTTTTCACATTCCATCGAAATTTACGGAACAAATCTCCTTTGTTTCATCATCAAAAATTAAAATGATTAATATAAATCTATGAATAGCAGATACCCGATTCGTGACCTTCGAAAAACATTTTATGCTCCACTCAACTTATACTCAGGAACAAAAAGTAAGTTGAATTTCAGTAGCATTTTCCGTAGACTCTGTTGAGAATCTGTTGGTCATGTTCAGCAATCATGTGATCGCGTACGTGGCGATCATTTTATAGGTTCTACTGATTTCGGCTTTATTAAAAAATTCACTGCTTATTAAATCATTTAATGCGCAGATGTAGGTAAATTATAGATATTGATAACTTTATCACTTTATTCTAAATTCATTCTATATGTAAATTATACATATTGATTACTTTATCACAATGATATAGTATTCTAACTTAATTAACCACTGAATATGATTTCAGTTATCGGTATGATATAATTCAGTACTAGCCATACATACAGAAAAAGGATTAATACCATTGATGAATAAAATTACCTCTTTTATCAGTAATTTTATATTGTCTTTTAATATTAAAATCCGTCTGCTTTTATTATTATCAAATTAAGATCTTCTTTTCTATCAGCTGAACACAAAAACCTATATTGATGTCATGTGAGGAATAAATTTATTCAAGAACTAACAATCAATGGAATTTTATATTTGATGAAATTAGACACATGCATGCTCAGCAATACTGCAATATTTTAGCTCCTTCAAATTGTTTTTTATAAGTTTATTTTATTATTTTTATAAGTTTATTTGCAATTTAGCATCAGGTAGGCAAAAGAAATATTTTGAAAGGGAAGCACGCCAGTGAAAATTTTTTTTCTTATAAAATTCATGTTTTTTTGTTAGATTGGAGATTGGCTTTTGCTACCGACGCAAGGAGAATTTCTTTAAGAATCTGAAGTTTGATAAAAATTAGATTGGAAGAATTTTGACCTTCTGGAGAAATTGTTGAGCGCCAGAAAATGAATTCAGATTACTATCAAGGGGAATACTTTTAATACTTGGAGAAATTGTTGAGCGCCAGAAAATGAATTCAGATCACTATCAAGGGGAATACTTTTAATACGTAGTATGTAATATCTGCGAATAAACATCGGTGAAAAATATATGAAGAATAGTTATAAAGTAATAAGATGCTACAGAAAAGAGCTTTCACGGTAAATAGAGGACATGCCAAGACTCGTAACTACAGGAGTTCCATCGTTAGCAGGATTCCAAGCTTTTAATGAGAAAGTTGCTGCACAGATTGAGCGCAGTCTCTCATCGTGATTCGGATTTGCAGCGCTAGAGCTTTACCGAATCCCATCACTTTCGCTCATGTTTTTGTGCCGGCAAATTAGACGCGAGATGAATTATATTTTTCTGATGGATTCTTTGCGGCTTCCGCGCCATTCTTCACAAATCAGTTGTAGGTTAGATCTATCATTATTGAGTTTGAGTCTGGATCTGGATAACTCTGGTATTGAGTCTGGATCTGGATAAATTTCCAAGTTTTTTTCAATTAATGTTTCGGAATAAATGTTTTTGAATCAATATTTATTGGTAGCGTTCTACGTATTCTTTGTTTCCGCCAGAAAGCAGTTATTTCTGATAGCCGATTTATAGTTGCATGTGATGCTATTGTGGAGTATATTGAGAAAATATCGTCGATTGTGGTATCGAAAACCTGTTTTCATTTGTATTCAAACAAATAAATATTGAATAGGCTGTAAGTGTAAATAAACTCCATAACAGAAACGCGTTCAGAAACTTTCAATGTCGAATTTTCCAGTAAATAAGTAATCGTTTTACATCGGCATGATTGAAAACGAACGCCATCTTTTGGGTTACGTTGTTATATATTTGCAGGAAAGCTTTCTAATGAATTTAGAGAGATTTGTAAGAACAAATCGTAACTTTGTTTAGTATCTGAGCGCGTTATAATTAATAGTTGATTTACATGTTGCAAGGAACTGTGCAAACAAATCAGGTAACGGAACACAAAATTAGGTCATGTATTCATTTTACTAATTTTCTCTCCAAATTAATGCTCGCAATTTGAATTGGTGATGAATTCGTCAACTTTTTTCTCATCATCGAGAGACATGCAGTAGCCGTGAAGAATCACTGCTCGCTGTGGACGTGCAATCAAGCGTCATTTTTCATACACAATATTTATGCTCGCCAGCAATTTGCAGGGCTCATTTGAGACAAAACGAAATAACGGAGTTCAAGGCATGCTCTTAAATTGATTCCACGACTAAAATTAATATTTTAAATGCTATGTGGCACAGGGCACATTGCTGTAACTTCATGCCTACAGACTGAAAGTGTCTTTCTTGCGTCTTGAACCGATTCATCGCGTACTAAATTTCCGTTATATTGCTTTCACTTTCCTCATCTCTAGCATATTTTTCGTTATTAAATTGGCATTTGGTTCTCTAAGGTCATTGACAAGCAATAACTGCAAGTCTAAAATTGGTGGAGCAAAATATTATGAAATCATCGAATCGTGAATTTTTCGCACCCTCTGTATTCCAATAAGCTGATGGCAATGTTTGAGTTGAAATATTAAAAAAAAATTAGTAAAATTTTGTTTTGTTTTCTTTTAAGTAATTTTTTATATGGATGTTGATTCTTACTGATTTAGTTTAGAATAAATTTTTTTATTACTGCTTTTTTTGTTGATCTGTAACGGGAACATTTTCGAGTCAAATGACTGGAAATCATTATTTTTTGGAGTTTTATTAATTAAGAAAAATAGAAAATTAATGGAATAACCCATGACCATGAGCCATTTTTCATTTATAATGAAAGGCATCCGCGATTCTTAAAATTTTACTTGCCCTTGATCGCTTTACATGCTCTCTTTGAGAGCATGGCTCGCACAGACCAATATTGATCGGTCTTTATCAAGATTATTTGCACTCGTATTTATTCGTATTTCATCTGGTGGCCCCAATCAGAGTGACGGCAGTTCTCCGTTTGATATATAATATATAAATATCAATACAGATTTCTAACAATGAATGAATTCGAATAAAACTGAACAAAGACTTATTTATCTCTGTTTCGATTGTATAAGTAATGAATTTAATTATTCCCAAAAGATGGCTTTGGGGTATGGATTTAATTGCATAAATAAATTAGAAATTAGAATTTATGCGATACAATAACTTATAAATGAAAAAATAAATCATCATAATCATTGAATGATCTCAAAAATATTTGAGGTCAAAGAGAATGCGTATAAATTTATTTTTACATTTTGTAAACGCTTCGTATACCACTCTCATCTTCAGTCGCGGAATCTATGAGTGCAGGAATATTATTGATCTACACAACAACATTTACAGAGTAGATATCAAAACATTAAGTTTGTAATCAAAGAATGTAGGCGTATCTTGTAACACTTTCTTTACTGTATATTCTTACGTGGCCAGCGATGAATGAAATCTAATGATATTCAAATCTCTTGAATATTGTCTCGCATATCATTAAATGTTTCACATGATATTGCCAGTTATTGTAGTTTGAGTTTGGTATTGTAACAGCTCTACCACAGACTGCGCAGTCATATTGCTTTTGATATTAAGCATTCTGGAGTAACTTAATGGTTGAATATACAAAATTTCAATATATATATAAATATAATATGAAAAATAATGTAAATAATAGATGAAATATAAAAAAAATTCAAACTGTGACTAACTTAAGTGACAGTGATGGTGATCGATGTTGATATTTGGGTAACGCAGTGTTGATGTTTGGGTAACAATGTTGAAAGCTTGAGTGACACTGTGGAAAGCATAATAAACTGCGTAAAAAAGACCAAGAACCAGTGTTGAAAGCTTCAGCGAAAGTGGGGATAGGTCCAGAAACAGTGCGGAAAGCTTGCATCTTACCTAATCAAATAATTCAGTATCTTTGTATTCAGTATTCAGTATTCAGTATTATCTAAAAATCCGGTCCAGTTTATAAAAAAATGAAATGTGTCAAAGACCCAAACAAATGAAAAGGGAGAGTACATTTTTCGTTTGGCAGAACTACTTGCAAACTCATCACGCATTATTTCTTATGTTTCCTCTGTTCTGCTCAGTAAAACAAATGCGAGGAGAAAGAGAGAGGCAGTTCAGCAAGGATTATTTAGAGAATATTAAAAATCGGACTACTTCTTTAATGAAAGTTGTAGCCAGCATATAATCATCAGAAACATAACCAACCCACTGGGAATCAGACATTAAAATAATTGTATTAAAGTGTTTCAGCGAAATCAACTCCAATTGTCGTTGCTTGGACGACCGGCCCTTGAAGCAAGAATTAGGTCAAGATTCTATTAGCAAGCATTTAACTAACCTAAAATAGACTTCTGATCCATGAAGAGGTCATTGCTGGAATCAGGTCACATTTATTCTTAGCCTTGGGACCTTCCGGCACACAGATGGACTTTTCAGGATAAATGATAAAATTTCGTTATGTATTTGGGATCTTTGACCGCAAAACTTATCTTGCTGGAAATTAGAATGTTACTCTCAAATCTTACAATGGGTGAATAGGATGGAGACTCGAGAAATTAGTGGGGTATCACTATAAACATTTTTATCGGTCCCTTATTTTTGTTAGTCCGTTTTTGTTTACATCTTTTACATTATTAAAGTATTCTCATTAGCTTGCCATTTAAGCCGACAACTGGGATCATTTTTACACCGACCAATTCTTCATTGCGATTTGAGAGCTAGAATGTTGTTTACTTCGAATTAATTGATGACTGGTGTTAGTCTGGTGGTTCCAACAGTATTTTCATCCAATAAATTTCACAATTGCACCACATGTTCCAGAGTTTATCGTACACGAATGACATGCGTACGTGACAACTACTGAGGTGAAACTGCACAGCAAATTACGTAGATCGTAGCTACATGGAAATAGCCGTTTAAACCTCTACCACCGTATGTCACTCTTTGAGAACATAACTTTCAACTTAAATTATACTTAAATTATTGAGCGTAGCAACATGAGGACGTTTGTACACAACAGAGAACATTTTAAAGTTGTCATACGTGGCGGCAACCATTAGTGCAAGTCATTTTGCGCTCACAAGAACGTATCCTTTTTGGGAAGTAGACTGGTGACAATATTGCTCCGGTTACTCATCTCAGGCCGTAGAGGGTTAAGGTCTAATAAGGGAAAAAGTTATCAAGAATGAACTGAGTGCACGTACATTATTTTATGAACATAATTTTAAATGAACAAAGAAAAATATTGAAGAATTTTTTCCGTAAATCCACCCCTGAATGAGACGAAAACATCTATAGGTTCAAGAACATGAACTACAAAATGTAATCAGCAAAATAAGAACCAAAAATGAACAAGACATAACGGATCTGCTTGTCTTCAAGCGTTAACGTTGCCAGCACTTAGCCGACAGGCAGTACACATGCACTGGCTGAGGTGTTTAGTGCACACAGAACTTCCTGTCAATTGTTGAAACTTGGAATTTTTAGCTGTTTGTATATACGGGATAAATATTTTTAGGTTCTTATTATCTGATATTTTCAATTAATTTCTTTATTTCTTTCAATTTTCGTTCGTTAAATTTATTTTCTGAATTCGGTTACTAACCCATACGAAACTTCAACTTTTTTAGTAATCTCTACAAATTAACGAATGAATGAATGAATGAATGAATGAATGAATGAATGAATGAATGAATGAATGAATGAATGAATGAATGAATGATTGAGTTGGTATGAGAAAAATTAGAATATTATCCTAAAATAACCAAAAAAATCTCAATTAAACACCAAGATGAATTTGATATGCAAAGTTTAACTTCTCTAAGCCTAGCACCACGGCAGATGAGCTTATAAAACATAATTTGAAGTTTGAAAGTCGCCCAATTTTGAATATGCACAATATTACAACAAAACAGTAACATTTTCCTGAATAATTAAGGTGAAATTAGTACAGCCGAAATATTGTTCGAATATCTCATCTTCATTCTGCCTAAATTCTCTACTTATAACTAACTTTTGTCATCCCCATTCATCAAGAACATTTTATGGTGCCTTCATTTTTTATGGTGCATTCACTTCTTATGGTATAAATAAATAAACAAACTTTCTATACCGATGTTTTCATATTTTTGTCCAGCACAGTCTGGGAAACCTTTTTCCTGGCACAAGTCCAAAATATTGTCGTCGAACTAAAAATGAATAAACGGCAATCTGAATGCATTTCTATTGATGTTTGATGATTTCTCTGTTGCAAAGTCGAACAAATCGTTCCAATTTCAATAGTTTATACCTTTCACTGAGCTTCGAACCAGTCACAAGAGAGAAGCTGACAGTTTTTATATTTACAAACGAATCGTCTGTCAGATTTTGATTCTGCATTCCAAGTTTGATTGAATAGTTCGCATCAGACATGCAGTCATTTTTAATCAATTATTCATCCTGGGAAACACGCTCGGGAAATCCATTATTTCAATTTAAATTGTTCAATGAGTCTTTAAGTTCAGATTCAATCTGTCAGGGTCTCTCTAAATACTTTTTTTGTGCAAACTTCCTATCGATATTGCATCAAATATTAAATACTGTCAAGTTAACCAACATTAATTTGAATAAATAATCCCCAAGACTGGACAATCCTATCATGCCAAATTAAATTGCTAATTTTATTGTTAGTCATTCACACGGACATTAAACTTACAATTTTAATTTGAATATAGTGGTATTATTTTATACGCGAATAACTTTTGTATTTTCTTTTGGGAATAATCCTTTCCATTTCTGATTTGGGATAACAGATACCACCTATTCGCATTCCACCAATTTCCCATTCTCACAATTTCCGTTCAGAAATTAGCATTAAAGAAGACGATTAAAATGAAATGATTTTCAACTCTCGTAATCATCTAACTTGAGCAACACTTGCCTCGCCTGCTGCTTAATGGTATCAAAAAATATAATAAAAATAAATAAGTTTGGATGTTTGAGGAATCAAGCAGGTCCCTTTCAGCTCAGTTTCATGACAAAATTCCATTTCATCTGCTAGGCGACAGACCAGTGTTTTACATATTTGCATCAATTACACCAATATCGAATTTCAACGTTTAAACACAAAAATATAACTTCCCAATTAAATTTTGTACTGCTAATTATTTACGCACACTTAACCAAAGGTTTCTAAATGCACAGTAAGGCAGTGCCTAACGAATGCGCCAAAGGAAATTTGCAAATAAAAAACATACTCAATTGGTAAATAGATCAGTTCGAAAAAATTTTTACTTCTGTAAAACTCGTTGAAAATTTTAGGGCCGCAATTTTAGTCGCATGTTTGAAATTGAGGATAATCTGTCTGCATCATTAGATCATTTGAAAAAAGTATTTCATACATCTGACTGAATTTTGAATGTATCTCATCGTTCTTGTTTGCTTCATGAGGTAAGAGTTGATAAGAGTACGTCAGACAACATTTTTCATCAAGCAGCGATCAGAATAATTCACTTCAGATGAAGAGAATGATTAAGTTAGAAAGTTTAGAAGTTTCTATTATCAAAGCTCGTCCTTTTGTGCTACATGTTGACTGCGCTACTGCCTTCAGAGATCTCAGCACCACAATTACACCCAAAAAACATTTCATTGCTTACGCTCTTATTGGTGCAAGTCATTTGTTTGAAGGGCTTTTTGACCTAAATGAGTGAATAATGTTAAAAACATGGTCGGATAGCAACGGCTATGGTAAATTTAACAAAAATACATTAAAAATGAAATAGATATTCGTCTGAATTTATTATCTTAAGTCAATTTCATCTTTTGCGTATTTACACTGTAAGTCTGTAACGACGATGTCTAGCAAATGAATAAAAAGAATTGATGCCAAGTCGGTGTCTCTATCTGGGCAAGTGCATCATATTATTGCGCATGCAGACATACGTGATAAAGGCGGTATTAAAAACTATCAAACTCGGCCAAATAAAGACCGTTGTGGGATTGGCCCCCTCACTATATATACTCACGATAGCTTTCATCAGTAGCTATATGAGGAATTTCGATTAGTGCAATGTAGAAGAGGTATTGATTAAAATTTATGGTATAGTATTTGGCTTCTACCAAATATACGAGTTAGACTTTAGTATTTATTAGAATGTTAGAATGGTAGGAATGTTGTAGAGGATGTTGGATCCGAGGGCGCGGGTTGCGGGTAGCCAAGCATGCAGTGTGAACGTATAGGCTATGCAGCGTCAAGCGTCGCGTCACCATGGTCCATTTAAACGAGTCTATGAAATGAAAGATGTGTTACTTTCCTTCGAATAAAAAGGTCTTTTTGTATGTTTTGTATTTTGAAAAGATTTTTTTGTGATTCTGTATGTTAAAAAATAATTTTAATATGACCGTGGTTTGGCGAGCACTGAACCTCTGAGCACCAACTATATCAGCGACAAGAACATTGTGTTGATTGCAAGTGGCGGAAACTCCATATGCCAGTCGTCACAGATAAATAAAATTGATGACATTTAATGAATTAGCAAAAAACTACATTCTCGACAGAGCCATGTAAAGAATGGAGCCATATAAACTTGAATTTTAATTATTCTGTTACTAAGCTTTCATTAGTAGCAACTTCGGTGAAAATTTTTGCACGAGTAACCATAATAATAAAACAAATACCATCATTCTATTTAGTACCACAAATAGTTAAAATATCTGTAAACGAAAAGGGAACAATTGTACGGGTGCAAAAAAATTCGCAACACTTTTTATTAAGGGAACAACAATGAAACGTTTATGATCTGACAAGGAGGAGTGAGTAAATCAATGCAGGTGAAGCAAAGACGTTGCATTTCTATTACATAAAATGGATCACATTGAGGAGATGCTAATATATGTATGGGCCTTATGAATTAGAATACATAATATTCTATGAATACTACAATAAATATCGATAGTAAATGGTCGCCAGAAACTCATTATATTCAATGCAGCATTTAGAACTATTCAACTGAGAACAAAAGTATTGAAAACTCCGAAAGTTTTTAAAGCTTTGTCATCAAATCTTGTCCATTCATGCGACATGTTGACAGCCTCAAGGCCTCCAGAGAACTCAAATGTGTCACAACAAATATAAATTTAAAAAAATTTCTGCTATTTTGAGGAAGTTTTGTGGGGTTTGCCTGCCGGCAGCAGACAAGCACACTAAAATGTGGCATGTCTCAGTGATGAAAATATAAAGTTATAATTCGCCAGTGGGGTAAACTCAATAAAAGCTATAAGTTGATCGAATTATTTCATGGTCTGAGAATATTATTATTGACTTTTACTGCGAAACGTTATTATGTTATTACACATTTTAAATATAGTTTCTAAATTTTCAGTAACAAATTCATTTTGCCAGAAAACATATTATACTAAGAGCATTGTGTCATACTTTATCCTGCTAGCAAATGAGCATCTACTTATAACACAGGAAAAACCTTCTTTTGTGCGCTACAGTGGAGGAAAACCTAGCATTTTTCTTGGGGTGGAGGAAATTCACTACAGTGGAGGAAAACCTTGCAAGTATCTAACATTGGAATTATATTAAATTCTAGGCAATTGCTGAGCTCTTCAAGCGAACAACATTGTGCCAGTTACAGTGGACGAAATTTTAACTCTCTAATTCTCCACTGACGACCCACTTGTTGGCAGCACATGCGACGTGACCTTAATTCTTGTCATTCAATTTAACCTAATTTAAGCGATACGCTAGTAACATGTTATTGTTCTGCTGCGTTGATGTTCTCGGGAACTAAAATGACATTTCAACATTAGACTTACCGTAATTTTATTCAATAATTATAATTATATACAAATTTGTTCAGAAATGCAGCACACAAATGAGATTAGACAGTTTATTTTTTATCGATACGATACTGAATCTGGATGGTTAATATTTCCATTCAGCCTGGCCGAATTATTAACACGATTATTTTGTTCCTTGAGCTTTAAAAATTGCTTTTCATGTCTGCAGTGACCATTATTGAATCAGAACTAAAATTGGTCATAACTGTGACCAATTGCAATGGCCACTGCAATAAAGGAGAGAGGGAAAAAAAAAATTTTTTTCAAGTCCAATTTTTATAGCTGGAATAATTTTAAATTTGATTTAGCTGTTGAAGCAAAACGAAAGTGTGTCTATAGATTGATTATTTATATTGATATTAACTTAATAAATAATAAATGCCGTAAAGAACAGCAAAAGTTCACAAACTTCATTCAGCCGGATTAGAAGTACATACTGTAAGTCTAAAACATGGTTAGAAGTGCAGTCCTCTTTGCCGAATCATGGAAAGAAATGAGTATCAATTGGCGTCTCGCAACGAGTTTACTGGCGCGGCAATTAACGAGCTCGAATATCCCAGAAGTTGCTAGAAATTCTTGCAGTTGGGAATTCGGCAGCGGAAATTCCCAGCAGGAAATTTTTTGCGAATATGCAACGTCTCAAATAATTCAAATCTTGTCAACTGACCCCGTTCGGAACAGAAAGCTGGGAATCGGAATCATTGAACGATGCTGAACAATGATTGTGCGATGGATTTCTGTCAGTGGCTTTCAAAATATAACTCTAAATTTTTGTGTTACTTTTGATCATTCATCCTTTCCTAAAGTAGAAAAATATTGCAATATCATTGAAACCAATTAACGCTTACCAAATATAACTGCAATATCATTGAAACCAATTAACGCTTACCAAATATAAATATATAACGTCTTGCTGCACCAAAATACGCAATATAAATGACAAAGACACCAGAAATGTAAGTAATAATTGATGCACTTCAGGGTAATTAAAATCTTTTAATTTTTGATGGGATTTTTGATTTCTGTTCACTAAATTGTAAAGACTTCACTTCTTAATTTTTTTGATGTTTAAATTGAAAAATTTGAATTATAAATGTATACAGGTAAAAATTATATGAAAAAATCGTACGTTCTTGACAGTGGAAAACAATTTTTTTTGCTGTTTTAAATTTAAATAAATAGTAATTGAACAGAAAACTTAACAGCTTTCTTAAGAATAAAGAGGCGTTGCGACTCACTTTAGGAGTTTGATTAAGAATTTTCTCGATATTTCTGCTGGATCTCATATTTAATTTTTTAGAAAAAAATACAGATTTGAACCATTTTGCATGCATTTCAGAAAAATTTTGGCATGTATGTTGGTTCAAGTCAGACTGTACACAAAAAAAAAAATGTAACCACAATAACATTCTAGACAGCGTCACGACTTTCAGTTAACGAAAATAATTAGAATAATCAAAGACAATTATATCTTCACTTTCATGTTTCCATTGCACATATAGAGTCGCAACTGTTGTCCAAACAGCATTAATTGGTTGGGTGAAACACAAAGAGTTCTTGTGTTTACTGACATGTCAATGAATAATTCTAACTGGTTACCGGTAAAAACATTTAGTATTCTGTTAATTTGCTCTCGATCAAATAATTTGTTTGATGCTCTGTAGGAATTATGCTAATTATGTTTATGTTAAAAAAGAAATACCAAAGTCGTCACATATAAAGGAATTAGAGTATAAATAGCCCAATTGCACTAAGTTTATGACCAAACTATCTAGCATTACATGTAGGAAATTGGTAAACGTAGGTATGAAACATAAAATGTGGTAATTATGAACATTTAAGCATACATAAATAATTCTTTTTAGTAAAACATACCTGACCGAATAGCTGTATTAACAACCGTAACAAAGTGAAAGTCTGGTTTTGAGTTGAGCCATGCTGTTAAATTTAAATTTAATTAAATTTAAAAATTTTAAAAATTTTGTTAATTTTTTTTTAAATTTGAATGTTAAGCCCAACAACACCTGTTAAATGTCCAAGCCCAACAACACAAGTGAGCTCATCTGTCTGATTTTTCGTGCATTTTCTCATTTATGGGAGAAAAAGCCCAATTGCGCTCGCCATGTCCGTCTGTCCGTCCGTCCGTCTGTCCGTCCGTCTGTCCGTCCGTCTGTCCGTCCGTCTGTCCGTCCGTCTGTCCGTCCGTCCGTTACTTCATGTTTTCGTCGACGAGAAAATGCGCTCTCTGTCACTCGCTGCAGTGAGTACTGAGTTATATTTTCTGCTGATTGTTGTGCTGCTGCTCCAGCAAGATTCTATGGAAGCCTATATAATGCGTATTCATATTAGTTGGAAACATAAAGGTTTCTCATCACGAGACGTGTTTGCGAAGTCTGAAGAGAGAAAAATTATCACTTTTAATAATAATTGATAAAATGAAATAATTCAGAAATCAGCAGAAATTTTAAAAATTTGATGTATAGAAATCACCAGCAGGATAAGTCGACACTATTGAGTCTTTTCACGGAAGCGTTACAAATACTGTTAATAAATAACTTCAAAAAAGTTACAAAATTTTCAGGACTTAGTATTATACCACCTGGTTACAACATATTAGTACTAAAAATGTTAGTGGAATATTTTCAGTTAATATATAAAATTTTCGCTATTTTAAGCAAGAGTTCCCCTGAATAAAAATATGGTAATCCGATTAAAGGTATTAATAAAATAAAATGATTACAGAATTTCCTATTTAGCAAAAAGCAGGTTCCTAGCTTCTCATGGGAGTCAAGAAGCTGCTAAGACGCAGTAAGTTCTTAAGTCTTTCACTGGAAGTTCCTAAGTCTTCCTCCCAGATGTTGGCCTCATGGAACAACGTCTTCAAGCCCATAATTTGGCCATAAGATTTTTCAAAAACGTATTAAACTTTCTATCATGGATGCAATTTAATATCATGCTTTGCCATATTTTTCGTGACAACGCGCCCATGAGCAACTATAGAAGCGATATAATCAGAAGCTCTAGTTTGTTCAGCAACACTCACTCAACCCACAGGTTAAATTATTTTATTTGTCAACTTAATTAAATACATTTCTGAAACAATGAAATCGTCAGTTTTTCTTATGACATAGAAACAGTAAGGAATATCTAAAGAATAATTTCATCCGAACTTTTCGCTTCCATGCTATTAGCGCTTCACATTGAGAACAAAGCTGTTCAAATCAATGTGTGTTTCTCGACAATATGATTCTGATTCAACCCTTGTCATAATTTGACAACGCAACAATCGTACTGAGTTTATGTCTGACCCTCTACAAACTGATAAGGGTTAATATGTCTCTAAGGGTATTTATATCCCACTAGATGCTCTCGCCATAATTATGATCAAGAGAGACCATCCTGTCAGTGTCAGCAGAGCCAATGTAGGCGCGGAGGCAGTGACCACTTCTTGAGCGCGCTGAACGAGAGCTCACATTACGGTCAGGCCGTATTACCTCCTGAGACCTTAATGATTTTGAAAATACTGATTTCTGCATTTTTTGAATAACGTCAGCAAGACTTTTCCTCTGTAATCAAGATTCATAGTTTCCATTAAGAAACACTGACATCTATCAGACTTTCCTTTTCATTGTAATTAAGCAAAGCCCTGTAGCTAAAGCCGAACGGTCCCCCGCTCTCGTGAGTACTCAGAATGTCTTTTCAAAATTACAGCAATTTTTGTTGCACTAATTGCTCGATCATCATGCTGTGATTTTCACCTATGGTGGCTGCTGAATCTGTTAATTTTATTCATGCGTTTTTGGGAAAATTCTTTTACTGTATTAATAAATTTACCTGTTGAAATAAAATGATCTCAACAATTCCGTGATGTTTTGGTATTCAGATAAGAAATTTGGGGATTTATTTTTATGACAATTCGTCGTATAATATTTTGGTAAGTTAAATCCACAGAAAAGTTGGCGGTCCTCATGCCTTATCACGATTTACAGCCGGCACTTATCAAGGAGCCTATAAAAAGCGATAAGAATTTCTTATTAGGCTAACGAATAATGATTAATTATTGATTGTGTGCACACGAGCGGCTGTGTATGCAGCGGCTAAAAGATTCTTACCGTTCTCAGGAGCAACAGAAATTCTCCATTTGAATTCAACGTCAATGACAGCAAACCCAACACTGAAACAAGGGAGTTTATTTCCTGAGTGCATGAATTTTATAATATTTTATGTACTACTGATATTAAACAGACTTTAGGGAAAATTTCACGTATCAAATTCGCTAGTATGACTTCTTTCAAGTTGGAGTTCGCAAGCGACAAGACTCTTGTCATTAAAAATGAATATAAATTTTAGTTCCGAGATTTAAAACTGCCGGCTAACGAGCTCTTGTGAGGGGCCAGCGCAGCTCAAAGCCATTAATCACAAGACAAGCTTGCTGCTTTCATCGTTAGCGCGTGACCTGTGAGGCTCTGAACTAGTGATTAAACTGCACGCTTCCTGGGGTTAATCCAATGTAATTGAGTAAATCTGAACGCTCACTCATTCATATTTGAATTACAAGTGCGACATTTGAAGACAGAATACATGACTTTATCCAATATAGAGAATTAATGGGTGCATCGGATCTTGTCATTTTTGTTTGATGTCTGTTTGCCATCACGAATAAAACATTCAACAGAATCCAGAGAGCGAAACCCAATACTTGTCAGCTTGTTTGTATACTACACATTCAATAGTGAATGAATTATGGTGAAAACCTCTGTATAGGCTATTGAAAATTATAAGCTAATATGCACTTAATGGAGTAAGTATTAAAACTTTGCAGCGGTAGCATGAGACTTCTCATCCACTCCAACATTTTGGGAAAAAATTCTATAATTTCACGGTTCAAATTTCGCTCAGACAAGGATCAAATTTCGCTCAAACTTTGAACTTTGAGAGCGGTTTGATGAGGAAGCCTTATAAGGTTGACAATAAGCGGGAAAATCATTGCATCATAAACTTATTGGACGCGGGAGTTTGCTTTACTTGCTCTATTGTAATGAAGATACTGATTATTGTAATGAGATAAATTCTTCAGGAATTGTTTGCACAGCAGCCAACATTGAAACCGGATAATTTATGATCCTGATTTATTCTATAGGATTCCTCTAAATGATTCTGCTATCTTCAAACATACGAGCATTTGTCTCAATTATTGCAGTTTCAAAGTATAAAAAAGCAAAACAGTGCTTGAATATTGTGGACCATTTCACAAAGTTATTAATAAAATATTGATGAGGTTAAATGGCGTTTACATTGGTCATTAAAACGACACAGGGTTGCAAAAAAAATATTCGTATATGTTAAGCAAGCATGAGTAAAATAGAATCAGTGGCATGCAGTGCGTGTAAATTGAGGCCGTCTATCATGCATTTTAAAAAGGTTATATTTGAATTTTATTAGAGGTAATCTTGGCATCGTACTGGCATGAGCGAATCATCCATGTCTCGTAGGTAAATCACCTTCTCTATTGGAGTTATTGACGTACCGTTTGTTAGCTATCAGCTCGGCAACGCTGACAATGACTTCTATTTGCTGGCTTTGAAGGTTCTTTTTCTATTGACGATATGTGCAATTCGACTGTTGCATTGCTAAAATGTATTTTATTTGTAAATTATTTACATGAATTATTCGAAATTTATTTATATTACTTAAATTATTATAATTAATTGTATGCATATGTTTTTTATAGTATTCCTCTGGACAGTGCATATATCGCACCGTGTTCAGGAGTAGATTGCTCAAATTCATTTCACTTTATCGTCAATTATTCTTATAAAGAATTATGAATCTAACTCATTTCAATTCATTACATTCAATTATCTTGTCAACTTGCCCAACATTATTGCCAGTTATTGATGCTGTCAGGGCAAATTAAGCAGTTGTTGTTTAGGGCAAATTAAGCTTTATTTTTTTAAGTACATCAACTAACTCACAAAAATATAGGTTTACGGGTAGAGATACGGGATTTAACCGCAAAAACTATAATGTTGGACAAATTTTACCTGTAATTGCATATTGTATATGTTGGAAGAACATGGCAGCAAATTAGTATTAAAGATTTCCAATTTTGATAAAATTCTATTATTTACTGTACTTTAAGGAGAAAACTGAATCGCATAAAATGACGACTGTATTTGAAATATGCTGCTTAACTCAACTTGTTATTCATGCGAAGAAATTGCATCGCACGATCCAAACAAAGTAGGAATGATAGTGAAAACAAACTGCATTTATTCATTCCGAGTTTTTCATTTAAGCGTATCTCTACTATACCGAGTTTTTAATTGAACACATGAATTATACAAAGTGAGAATTATATTGAAAATAATGAGCATTATATTGAATCTAAACTATAACTTTTAGGAACAGGGAGTGTATCTTTATAACTGAAAAAGAACCGATGTTACAATTATTCACCAGCAATATATGAAGATTTACATCTGGGAGGTATTTAGAGAACAAAACTGCCAACTCCCAAGCCAAAGTCTCTAAAGTCTCTGCTCATGTTTACCTCATTCATATTCATTTTCATTTGACAATTTGTGTTATAATATCTTCAATGTGAATTTTTGTTTGATAATTTTTTACATGTATTTCAGGTTTTCGAACTGACGATGAAGCAGGACTCCGAAACGTTTTCTCACATAAGAAATGAATTTTTTGGCTGTTTTCTTTGCTTCTAAATTCTTGATAAAGTTGCTATTAAAGCAATCAAGTGATCTAAAGTAAATCCATCAATGGTTTCAGACATTAACGCATGATTGAATGGTAATACTTCCCGCTACCAAGTAAGGACGAAAAACCATATAAAAGAATAAATTTATGATTAAACAACAAAATATTTATTACAAACACAAATTATTAGAAACAGTGCATTTTTTCTGGCCGTAAGAGAGAAAACCTAAACTTTTCAAGCTTAGTCCATGTTTCGGAACCTTTCTGTAAAGACAAGCAAAACACAAATTCAGCTCTAGTGAAATAAAAAAACAATTTAAAGCAAAAGCAATGAATGGACAACATAAGATGAATAAGTAAATAATACAAACAAAAATATTCACAATCATTAAGAATACCATTGAACAAAAATAGCATGAATGACACAAAATAAAAACGATTAATTGACCCACGTGACTCTGTAGTGTAATCGCAAAACAGAGTGCAAAAGTATACCGGTTTTTCTTAAGCGAGGTCACGTCAGTGGTGACTGAAAATGCAAACGAAAAATAATCAAACTAAGATATAATAAATCATAGCATCCCCTTTCAAAATCAAAAGGTTTAACTGAGATTGCTAAATTTGATTTGTGACATTCATTTAATTCTACCAGTAAGTACTTCACGAATCAACAGGTTGTATTAGCGATTATTTTTGTTTTAGTTAAATTACTTTGGTTTTAGGTCTGGGTATTCCATAACTGAGAATATAATCACTAAAATAAACCAACGATTTTTAATCACACCGAAATATTCAGCCATAAAAAAAAGGATGGATGAATTTGCAGTTGTAAATAACCCCAATATTATCAAGTAATGGAATAAAAAAGTTGTTGGAATTGTGTTCTCGATGTAAGGGGATTGATTTGAAAACTAAACCAAATATTTTTTATTAGTTATAATAATTTTACTCCGAAGTGCTATGTGAGGCTGAATTGAATAGTGGAATCGACATTTTCGTTCACGGAGTAGGTACTGCACGTCGTTTATTACATTTAAGTTATATGAAAAAAATGATTGGGATGAAAATGAATAAATTATAATACCTCTTTCCCAACGCAAACTCCTTACCAATACCAACCCACTTCTGAAACCACACCCCGTTCCTGGTACAAATCTTGGGCCCAGTGAAAAACCTCATCCAAACACAAATTCTGCCTCGACCCCTTTGCAAAAAAACAGTAACTATCATAGAAATATCGGTGGCCAAGTAAGGATGCTCATAGCTTATGAGTCCATTACGGAACGCTCAAAAGCCAATGAATTCTAACGAAGCCCCTGAATTCGAACGAAGCCTTTTCCAAGATAAATTTCATTAGTCGATAATTTCGGCAAAATATCCAGCCGGCAATTCAGAATCTCTCTAGGCAACACCGGAATATTTCATGAGCTGGGTAACGAAGCCTGGATGTTGAAAGTGTCGGGGCACTCAGACGGGTACGCGACATCAAATATTTTCACTGCCCTGCCAAACTTTGATGGCAGATGCCACAGCCTGAAGCGACATCTTCATAATTTCTATTTTTATCTCGTAAACATCATGTTGAACATGAACATGAACATAAAATTTAAATTTTTATTTGAATATTCTTACACGAAGCCCCATTCGCTAACTTCTTTATTTCATTATATTGAAATATGAATATCTAAAGAGTATGCAACTTTAAATGGATGCATAACAACACTGTTTAATTCTTGACATACATTATGAGGTTAATATTAATAATCAGGCATCAATTTGAGGCTAGGAATTAATGATTGTTTCTACTGTAAAGAATCATTTTGAAGATTATTTGATTCGTCATAGACAATAACACGCTACAGAAATTTTCGAGTCACATACCAAGCGGTTTCTGGAAGTCAATACAAACAGAATGTGGAAAAGTCGATCGAAGTTATGAATATTCACATTCAAAGTGAACCTAAGCAAAAAAAAACAATGAACAATTAATATGACTTATCGTGCTTGCACAACTGAACTCAGAAAGGTTAGATAATAAGTAATGTGAAAAGATCAGCTTAAAAACTACCTTGCCGTATTAATCGTGAGTTTTTTTACAAATTTTTAGAATTACACGCTTGAGTTTACATTAGAAAGTTCAGTTTTAGCGGACAATAAATTTAATACACGTAAAAACTACTTTATCAAATTATTATATTAAGGTTTTTCACGATGTTCATCCCTCACGGTCAAACTTATAAAACTTATTTATGTGTGATGAGTTGCCTAATTGCCGTTGATCACACGGGTAATTAACGTTATTAAAAAAACGTTTATTCAACGTTGATTTAACGTTAGATGCCCGGTAGGATAGATTTGTTATCCTCTCTGGCAGCGCCGTGCTGCACAACAGTGTGGGCGGATGGCGCAGCGTCAATAATTTTATGAAGTTGTTTTTTTAGGACGAAAGTCCAACGCAACAGCCGAGCCAAGGAGCTCTGGCTCATTGCCAACTATAGCACTCACGGATAAGGAAGGCAAATTGCTCACTCCAAATTTGAAGATGAAATAATTCCGCGAGTGAAGTGAAAAAGTTATCCCAGATTCTCTTGTACTATTGAAAGAATAATTATTCGTTGAGAAAAGAAAAAGTGGAAAAAGATATAACTTGATTCCAGTTACTCAACTCTACTGCATCTACAGTTTTTGACTCTGTAATAATATATAAATGTATCTAACGTGTTAACTTAATTTTTTTTTGTAATTTCAGTTAACAAATCATCGTCGGTGTGTTCTTCAATAGATTTCCTAATTACTTCTGAAAAAATTAGAAGTTGGGTTCTTTTTCAGTTCATTGAAATCTTTTTTATTAGGCAGACAAAGTTCTTTACATGCTCTAAACAGAATAAAATTAGTGCGTGATAATCCCGAATACATTTCGTGTATTGGCAAGATCGCTGTATCAATGGAAAATACATTCCTAAGTACAGCAAAAAATGTTTCTGCAAAGGGAACTTGGCGCATGCCATCTCAAGTTGCAGATCGTAAATAAGTCGAATGAGTTTACGGGATCGACAGAAGGTGTAAACTCGAGCTCTTGTCGGAGGAAGTTTGTGTGTTCAGGAGCCAGGTGGTTGGGCAAGATAAATTTCATACCGTAGACTTTTGAACGCTTGAACAGATGTCCAGCATTAGTGTATCTTGAAGTCAAACTGGAGAATGCATGTTAGACATAAATTTCTTTATGTTAAGGACAATAATGGAAGTCGGTCGGTTGTATAATTATGAAATTTGTTTGATAATAATGTGAGATAAATTACTATTAAGTATACGCCAAATATTTCCAAAACATGTCGCTTGCTTTGAATACAAATAAAAATAAGTCTGCGCTGCGGTTGCTTGACATGCTGGAGATCAAGAGTTACTCAATAGTTCGATCCTTCAAATTCATTTTCATGTAATCCCGAATGGATGTAACGAGAAAACAGCTCGTTGCCTAATTAATAATGTAAGTTTACTTCATTAAGCAGGAACAAAATAACTTCTATATTTTGTTAAACACATTTTTCCCATACCATACCTCTTAGCAATATATACCTCTTGAACAAACCTCTGCCATAACCATTGACAAGTCTATAATTCTCTTACTTTACTAACAACCAAACTATGCGAAGAGTGGCACACTTCCGTGACGATAGGCCTTCGTTTCTAACGCCCCTGGAAGCAAGTAGGCAAGTTTATGGAAGTTGTCGATGTTATGGCCCGCCATCTCTTCTACGACCCAACTTAGCTTGCAAAATGATCAAATAAATTGGACATCGAGTTGAGCGACTTATCTCGAGCAGGCACTGCATGGTAACATGCATACTTTGCATTTTCTGACGATTTATTTGTGCTCGATGTTGAATAAATTATCAAACTAGTTTCTATCGCAAAATGATTAAATAAATTGGGGCATCAAGTAGAGCGGCTTATCTCGTGCAGGCATTGCATGGTAACATGTAAAACTCTCATTTTCACGACTGTTGAAGAAATCATTGTACCATTTTTTAATCTTCTCATACTACTAAGCGTCAGTTGATAGAAGCGATCACAATTAGTTCTTGAATTTCGAATAGAAAATATTGTTGAGTTTCTTATTGAAATTTATTCTCTTTGCCCATTAATATTGGAGTGCATTGGTAACTAATTTTATACTGTTTGTGGGAAGAAGGCATCTATGATCCGCTTTAAATGAGCAAAATAAACAGCAAAATAATAAGGAAATGTGAAACGTTTTTCATATTTCGACGTCATTAATAACATAAAAACTGTTTAGTTTTTAGCTTAATCTGTTAATTAGTTTAACTAAATGGAATTTCTAAATTCCATTTAGTTAAAAATTTCTGCTGCATCAGAAATCCGAAATGAAATCTCAACAGGAATCGGCAACTAGGTAAATTTCTCTGATCTTAGCACCCGCTACAAAATACAGGTATAGTAACAGCATGTGCAGGTAATCAATAATTCATAAAAAAATGAGATATAAGTTTTTGCATAGCCTGTGATTTCGGGTTACAGGATCATACCAAATCCAATGAATATCTAAGAAAGTCAACGAAATATTTAAAAATTAATTATATAACTGTGCTATTATATATTTTGTTATGAAGAATTTTTTCACAGCAGTTCTTAAGTTGAGAAATTAACCTCAAGAATTTGCACTTAAAATAAAATAAGTTTTCAAGCTTGAGCAAAAATCGCATCTCATTTGTTGGTGCTAGTAACGCAGTTTCCCATTCTCACATTCCGCCTTCAACATATTGGTTTATCGACCAGCCTGATATGTTTGGCTTGATGTCATGACGATTACTTCCGTGTGGCCATGAATAAAAATAATAATTTGTTCGTTGACATCGTAAATATATTTGATATTTTTCCCAAGTAGAATACAACATGCATTATGTCCATTCTATTGTGTAGGCTCCATTGTATTGTGCAGGGTCCATTCTATTGTGTAGGGTCCATTCTATTGTGTTGGGTCCATTCTATTGTATAGGCTCCATTCTATTGTTTAGGGTCCATTGGTATTGTGTAGGCTCCATTGAATTGTGTAGGCTCCAAAAATTTTTTCATACGCCCATTATATCCCCTGCTTTTTACATTTCAAACAAGAAATTTTTTGCTACAGATTTTTCGAAGCACGGTATATTTCTTCATCACCTTAAATTTTTGTGAAATTCGTCGTGTGTCGTTTTCACATTAAAATCAACATAAATGTTATCTGTAGGAAAACGTGCTGCCTGGTTGAAGGAACTGAAGTGGTTTCTCCTGCAGTGGAGCGTTCCTTTCATTAATATGGTGTGCATTTGGATTTATCGAGCTTTCGGGTGTAAAGTCGACACAATGAACGGAATTCACTTTGTTAATAAATGCAATGAAACGATTGCCTTCTTCATGGAATACTATGAAAGCGAATAATTTTTTCCAAGAAATACAATGAAATGAATTCACTTCTAACATCCATCTTCAAGTCGAGAGCTTGCAGGCTCTAGAACCTTCTCATCAATCAGCATTTTTTAACTCTTGCTCGGCTCCGGCCTCCAGATGAGTCATCATCTGTTATCACTCGTCCGTGGGGTCGTAACCATGGTTGAATTAATATGTATTAATTCAACCATGGTCGTAACAGCTCACAAACTTGGATTAAGAAATGATCGCCCAAATTGCATGCCTGTATATTTAATACCGCAAAGAATTACCTGATCACAATTTTATTAGTCCTTGTTTAATATTTTCATATATACGTTGAATAAAATATAATTTTGCGCTAGTTTATTCGCTCCTCACTACTATTATATTTATTGCCAAATTGTCACTTCCTTATTATCAAAATTTAGGGTCGGAATCTATAAAATTACTTAATGATTAAATCGAAGGTCTCGCCAGGTTGTGTTTACGAGATCGGAAAATCCAAGATCTTAATCAACGCCGATTTAAAAAAAATGTTGGTTTGTTTCTATTAAAAAAAATGAACACATTTTATGTAACACCTGAGGGATATTCTCTTGGCTTAGAGACTACATTCACTTTTTATTTGATATTGTAATAATTGTCACTATTTCTTTTGACACCGTTATCACTATAGTTGCAGCTTTGTACCAGCATTCTCGGTACGCAGCAAATTTGTTCACTAAAAGCGAGGAACTTCTACCAATATTGCCCTCATATTTTATTGCAAGGAACTGGTATTGTAGCTGCGCCGCTCGCCAGTCTTATTTCAAAGCCCCGCTGGGGATTTTGTTGAGAATTTGTGGCTGTCATCATCCCATTCTTTCAGGCAGGATGTGAAAAGTTCCTGTAATATTAATAAGTTTATTCCCACTTCTCTGTTCAGACAATGATCACTTAGATTAAATTGGTAGAATTTATATTGAATTATAACTCATATCGTCGAGTTCGTTTGTGTAACCGAGAAAAATCAATGCCGTTTAAGTAAATCAGCGATTTGACATTCTTCAGCATTTGGTGTCCATGAATGTATCTTCTTGAAGGGCTGGTGATGTGCTCACGTTTGTGGTTTTCAAAATTTCAACCTTGCCAAACCTCAATAAATGAGCTTTATTTTTAATGCATTTACTCCACAAGTTAGCCATGATTCGGCATTCTGTAAGCCATGATTCGGCATTCATTTCATCCTAAAGTCATCAAATATAT
The DNA here is from genome assembly GCF_000764305.2 of Hyalella azteca. Taxonomy (NCBI): domain Eukaryota; kingdom Metazoa; phylum Arthropoda; class Malacostraca; order Amphipoda; family Hyalellidae; genus Hyalella; species Hyalella azteca. The sequence continues at coordinate 85,676 of NW_025946735.1, read as the reverse complement.
CCTAAAACCTGCAGGTGAAATCAAAGCAATATTTCGGTATGAGGTCAGTCACGTCATGTCGACATAAAAAAATATCATTAGTGCATTGAAGCAAAATTACCTACTCATTATAGGCGCCAATTGAACATCAATGCTGGACTTCTCTTTTTCATTCTCAACTCAATTGATGTGTGACCGTCATAGATTCTGTATGACCGTCATAGATCATAGGCTATAATTCACTCATAATTCTTATAGTGGAGTATTCATCGGCTTGGTCCCCTCTATTTGGAGAGGAATTTTATTCCCTGCGGACCACTTTAAAAGAATTGATTTGTGTTCTCCAAAGAGCTAATGTCTTCTGTATTTCCTGCTAAGACTATTATACGCATCTCCAATTATATACGAAGAAATCGAAATGAAACATACCGTTCAGCTCTCATTGTGCTAGCAACAACAAAGGAACGTTCAGAGATAACCAGAACGATTTTATTAGTAGAGACTTATTAACATGTTGCCTAGGGCAAAACGAAGAATAAGAATGAATTGTTTATTTTGAAAGCAAGTTTGTTAATAAATTCTTGGGTTAAAAGTGAATAATGTACGTAAGTAAAATAATTTGTTAAAAAAAGATATAATGGAATATAATCATAAACATAGTCATACATAAATGAAGCAAATAATAAATATGAACATAAATTATATAATAAGTCATTCTTTGTTGATTTTTTATGGTTGTTTGATTGAGTTTAAATGATGGGTCTGTAATTTCAAAATGATTGCTATCGACGAGCAGTTTTTTTTTGTCTCCTGCAAAGGTTCCGTAGATTCGTTCTTCAAATGACGCAGGCAAATTGTGTCTAGGTCGTCCTTAGTTTTTAAGAATGTTTCAGACAATATTCTTACTTTGAATTAATAGATTTTTTAACAGCTCTATTTCCTCGCATTGAACAAAAATTCCCCGGTGGTTTTTAGCGAAGTAAATTTGAAACTTGTTGCCGTCAAAGATACTTTTTCCACAAGTATTGAATTGAAAGTTTCGAGAATGTGTTATTAGGTTCCTTTCACTTTCTTGACAATTTAATTGCTTTTATACTGCTGTGTAGTCTACGTCGCATTCTTAAGCAGGAAATGTCTTGGACTTTCACTCATAAATGAACCGTCATGGTAAAACATCTGCAGTCATTTTAGTGAGAAATATCTTGCCTTAAGTAATTTAATTTTTGGCTTATAAATACTTCCCCGTTCCGTCGTTCGACGATTTTCTGGGAACGTAAAAAGAACGCACTCGTTCAGCAATTCCAACCTCACACTGTCATTGATACACAATTATTCTAATACATTATTAGTTTTTTATAATTATTGCAAAAAATAACATACACGTAAAACGTCTGAAAATGGGAAAATATTTTGAGCAACACAAGTTAGTGGCATACCATTGATGACAACAAATTTCTTTATCTTCATTGTTCTGTGTTTTTCAATTATATGTTTTCTTCGGTGAAGGCTCTCCTTTTTTGCTCGTCTCTATGCTGACCCAAGTTGATGGCCTGAGGCAAAGCTGGTCATCAAAATAATTGCCTAAACCTTTAAGACTTTCAGCTCTTCAGCTCAAGTCTTTTCCGGCCCTGATAAATAAATACTGGAAGAAAATCGAAGAGCAAAGTGCTGCAGGCGTCCTTTGATCTTTTACTACTACTCCAGTGCTCGAGAGTTGGCTAAATGAGCAAGAAAATGTCCGGATATTAGCGCTTTTGTAGCGCCCAAGTAATTAATATTAACTAGGATTTGACAAAAAATTTTAGTTTACGCATTAATTGTAGAGGAATAAATTTAAGCTCCAAATGCCGGTAAAAAAACTGCAAAAAATTAGGCTACACATAAACAGGTTTGCGTTGGAGTGTTGCGTTTGATTTTATCACATTATAAACGCAATTATATAATCACTGGGGAGAATTTTCCCCGCATTGGGTGAAAAAGAGGAAATTTCAAATGAACGTTTGAATGAGCTTCATTATTGAAGGGAAACTTTTCCCCATACGGAACTGCCAGCCAGGGCTGCCCAGCGACAAAATCGGTGATTATAAGTCCTCCCAGTAGTCACGTTCGTTGGCGTAAAACGAAACGAACTCGTCAAATTTAACGGGAGGTTGTAAACGGCTACAAGATGCCTATTTTTGAGATAAAAGCCCTTGTGCCTCAGGCTTGTGAAGTGTTTTAGCTCGTCAAATTTAGATGAGAAAGCAAGTTTTAGACAATCCACTATATAGTATATTGTCGTCCTAGAATGTTTATCAAATACTTACTAAAACATGTTTATTTACCATGTGATACACACATATATAAATAATTCCCGGTATCAAATGTTTGAATTTATACAATTTTAGCCTATCACGTTCTACGCAGTCCAAAAATTCATATTTTCAAATAAAATCCAATCGATATTTTTATTTAACCGTCTTCTTGATTACTTGTTCTTATAAGTGTCTTACTTAGCGATTATTCAAAATCATGCAAAAATGTCACAAAACTCACAAATATGCAAGAATTGAAACAATCTCGAATTAGCAGCCGTGAACATTAAGAGTTACATGATGATAATGCAAGATACTATTCATTCTGCTTGTGGGTGATCGGCAACGTAAATTCTTATGTTGGGTATTTATGATTGGGTAGGTTGTTCTTCACACTTTTTCATACAAATCTAATATTCGCATGGTATGACGGCAACGCGATAAAAGTTAATAAGCTAAATAGTATGAAATTTTATTAAATGTGAGGTTTAACGTGTTTTAGCTTGCAAAGGTATATTGAAATTGGAATTCAGTAAGTAATTAACTATTCAAATATGATGAATAGTAATTTAATTTCCAATTCTGTACTTTTTAATTAATGTATATGGTACAAATTATAAATTTTCAAACTGAATAATTTTTACATATATAATTATTTTTGGAAACACAGATAAACGCCTAATTCACAAGACCATTTACAATTCAATCAATTTGGCAAGCAACATTTTCTCCAACAGCAATGAATTGTTATCGCATTAAATATCTATAGTAAAAGTATTGGTTACTGGAGTTTCGTTTGTTTATATATTTTTTATATTTGTATCATATGTGTCATTGTGCTTCATTAGCGCCAATATCGGTGCGTTCTTCACAATTTGCGAATACTAACAGTAACAAAATTTTCGCTTAATAACATCATTGGCATTACATGTGTTAAGTAAACGGTGTTATCCTTGTAAATGCCGCTCAGCAGTGGTTTGATGCAGTGCAATAGCAGTGGTAATAGTTTTTTAGTCAGTTTGATGTTGGGATCATGGATGAATTCGAATTTTATCAGCTGCTTTTGAAAATTTAATTTTGGTTAATCGAGTCTCATTTGAGTTACATATATGTTGTTGAATGAACTCTGACTATTAAAAATTTCTTAACATAAAATTAATTCAATAAAATTAGATAAAAAATAAATAAAATATCAGACGGACTCCAGGATGCTTTGATGCCAATTTAACTTGGCACAAGTGTGAGAAATAACGAAGATGAATATTGTTAGACGCCCGGTATGCCGAAAAGCTGTTTGTTTTGATGTATGAAAATAATTATGACATTATTTATCATATGCGTATTTATAATTTGCAACGTATTAAAGGCACATTACAAGCATAATTGGGATATCATCAAAAATTGATATTTTTCATATATAAATATACATTTTTTTCTCATTACAAGCATAATTGGGATATCATCATTAATCAATATTATTCATATATATGAACTTCACCTACTATGAATAGATTTTTTTCGACCAGGTTCGAAAATTTAATGCCAAGCGTGCCACATATTTTTCACGTACAGTCCATTGTTTGGGCACAAGAGAAACAGAAAAAAATTCCTATCAGCGCCAGATTAATCTGAAAGTTATTTTTTGATTCCATCAGCAAACCGATTTTAATTAAAATCTAACCATTTACAGAGTCCCTTTGAAAATCTCATGCCCAACACATCACAAATTTAGTTGGAAATTTATTAGTATCATGTATCGGCTTGAATTAGTATTAGTATCATGTATCGGACTCCAATCCGAGGGACTTGAAATCCCTCAATGTGGAAATAAACAAGTTGTCATGACTAGATGAGGTGACATAGAACAATCGATGTCTCTGAAGAAGAAAAGGAGCTGACTTCGGCCGTAAATACGGACCAATGAAGTAGCTGGTAAAGTTTTCTTCATGTCTCCACGAGATTGACCTGCCGCGTGCACGCACTCCCTCGACATCAAAGAGAATGAAGAAGAAAGCTCTTCGATTGTTGGACATCTGTGCTTCTGCTATGAGCATGTTCGACACCCTCATGTATGTACACATACAAGATGCATCCGAACGGATATCAGATACATTGGTTCCATGTATTGTACCAAGTTTAACACTCTCGATGGCGGGCATTCTTTCTTCTTGCTCAATATTAGTACCATGCATGACACATTTACTGCCTTGATCGAAGGAAAATATTCTCAGAAAAAAATGGAACTTCAATTATTGTCGATTTAATTTCTATCCCGGAACCGCCTCAGGTCGTAACATATCATAGGTTTGTTGCAGCTATCATATCAACGTAAAGGGCAACAGAACGCTTAATTGGAGAACAAAATCAGAGACAACCTATTCAAGTAAAAAGACCATCCTCAAAAATCAAGATTATCCTGATTGTTGTTATTTTTTTATTGCTAATTTTGCCATGCGTACAGTATATGAACTAATTAAATAAACGGTAATATGCTATCCATATGTATAAGCTCATCAAAAATGTCTACTATTATTTTGTCTTGCTGAATTAAAGAAAAGGTGTACAAATTTCTTGAATGTAAACTATTATTAGTGTTACTAATGGCATAGAAAAAAAAACAATATCAGTACGGAACATCGCGTGAGCATGTAGTCCATAAACCATAATTGTTCCAATACAGAGACATTGATCTACCTTTTTAACTATGAGATTATCATTGTACGAGATTTGAGCGCGTGACTACAAGTGTCATGGAATTATTTAAAGGCGGGTCAACTGACTTAAAACGTAGAATGTCGAATAATATATTATTAATTAAATTTTTAGGATATAATCATGGAATTTTTCAGTGGCGTAAATGATGATATCAAATGTGCATAGCTGCGGATAATCATTCCTCAAGGCAACGCAATTTTTACTTGGTCATAAGGAGTATCTTTGTTTCGAGTGAACTTGAAATTTTCAGCCGTAGCAGATTAGACTAAATTATTAAAAGAAGCAATTTAATTAAATTATTTTGATGTAAAGTTGAATGCAATTTTATTAATGTAATGACAATGGAGTTAATTAATGTAATGACAATAGAGTAGGACGCTTGCCTGATACCATCAGTTGGTTGTTGTTGCTCGTTACACGCAATGCATCGATCAAGCGAGCTCTCCGTCATGCGATTGGTGCGCTTCTAGACACAGAAAACATCGCTCCTGTGTTTGATGCACGGTAAGAAATACAGTCTGCTTACTTCGTGTAGAAGTTTCTTCTGCTCTGTTATAATGGTTAATTTTGTGAAGAACACTAAATCGAGATTAATGATTAAATCTAAGATTGATTCTATCAAGAACATTTTGTCGGAAAAAAGTTTCACTCTAAAAAAATAATTATCCAGAATTCTTCAAATTCCTACTTGCTCTAAAATGTGTAACCTGAAATGAGATCTAGAAAAATTACACAAAAATGATTTACAAAATTGACTAACAACTCAATTGGTGTGTGTAAAATTCAAATTAAGAAGTCAACATTTGCCCAAAAATTCAATCCATTATTAAAGGATAGATCCAGTGGCGTGACAGGCACCTTATATCTTGTTTTGATGAAGCTTTTATTTGAACGCTTCCTGGTAGGACGTGAAGAAATGATTTTCGTTCTCAGAAGAACTTTTAAAAGAAAAACTTCTATAATTCCTTGCATTCGGCACGCAAGGCTTGCTGCAGCTTATAGAATCTCGAGATTCGTTCTCGATTAAACGTTCGCATTTTTTATCATGATAATTGTTCTAAAGTCGCTCGTGAAATAGCGAGTCATGGTATTTTCTGTGGTCGAATAGTTGCTAAACGTTTTAATTATAACTTAATATAGACCTATACAATTTTTAACTGCAAAGATGATTAGATGCAGCAGGGGGATCGAGTTTCGAATCAGTCTTACAAACAGTCAAATTTAATGGCGTTGTGGGTAAACGGATAATCTGAAAATGATGTAATAGACAGTGGCCGTTGTACCAGAGTAGGGTGCTATGGTACCATATAGTAGGTGCTATGGTGCCATATAGTAGGTGCTATGGTGCCATATAGTAGGTGCCATGGTTCCATATAGTAGGTACCATAGTACCATATAGTAGGTGCCATAGTACCTTCTAATAAGTGCCATAGTACCATATAGTAGGTGCCATAGTACCTTCTAATAAGTGCCATAGTACCATATAGTAGGTGCTATGGTACCATATAGTAGGTGCTATGGTACCATATAATAGGTGATATGGTACCATACAGTAGGTGCTATGGTACAATATAGTAGGTGCTATGGTATCATATAGTAGGTGCTTAGGTACCATATAGTAAGTGCTATGGTACAGTAGGTGCTATGGTACCATATAGTAGGTGCCATAGTACCATATAGTAGGTGCCATGGTACCATATAGTAGGTGCCATGGTACCATATAATAGGTGCCGTAGTACCATATAGTAGGTGACATAGTACCATATAATAGGTGCCGTAGTACCATATAGTAGGTGACATAGTACCATATAAAAGGTGCCGTAGTACCATATAGTAGGTGACATAGTACCATATAGTAGGTGACATAGTCCCATATAGTAGGTGACATAGTCCCATATAGTAGGTGACATAGTCCCATATAGTAGGTGACATAGTACAATATAGTAGGTGACATAGTACCATATAGTAGGTTCCATAGTCCCATATAGTAGGTTCCATAGTCCCATATAGTAGGTGACATAGTCCCATATAGTAGGTGACATAGTCCCATATAGTAGGTGACATAGTACAATATAGTAGGTGCCATAGCACCATATAGTAGGTGCCATGGTACCATATAGTAGGTGCCGTAGTACCATATAGTAGGTGACATAGTCCCATATAGTAGGTGTGGTACCATATAGTAGGTGCCATAGTACCATATAGTAGGTGCCATAGTACCTTATAATAGGTGCCATAGTCCCATATAGTAGGTGCCGTAGTTCCTCATAGTAGGTGCCATAGTATCTTAATGCCCGCCTGGAAATTTCACCGTCTCTCTTTGTGGTTCACGGAAGCAGGAAAATTTGATAATTGTACAAATCAAATTATCCAATTTGAACAAAGAAGATTAAAATGAGAAAATTAATATGGGTCATTATTCGAAGTTCATGTAGATTTTAATCAAAGCAAGTCACACAACCTCGTGCATTAGTGAAGGTTTGGGTCAAGTTAGCTGGGCTGCGTGACCGTTGGACATAAGCGCTAGCTGCACGCTCTGTAGGCTCTGCTTACGTAAATATTGCTCGTAAATAATACGGAATGGGAAGAGGAATAGAAATAAAGACTTGGAGACTTAATGCTGGAATGCTTACGTGGAAAAGGAATAGAGAGAGGGTAAAGGAATTACAAATTGGTACGTTGGTTAAACGGGCATTATAAATACAAAAAAATTGCCACAATTCGTTGTAGGTTAACGAGAAGCGTGAATACAAATTTTCTAATTTAATTGATTTGACATGATGATAATTATAGAATTAAGATGCGTTTACATAAAATAATGATTAAAAAACCTAAAAACCAGATAAGTGTCAAATCATCGAATCAAAAATATAAAACCTAATAAGTGTTGAATCATCTTTTCACTATCACGAAATTTTGGGGAAACCTTTTTAACAAATTTACTAATTTATTTGATTTGACATGATGATAATTTTAGAAGCTCTGCTGTAGTCGAACCGTTAGAAAAATATTACTGGAAATATTGCTTAAGAAAGTTTCAACGTCTATAATATTAGAGTAAAATTAAAGGACGTTTTAGGAAGCGTTTGCCTGTAATAATGAGAACGTTCTTCATATTATTATTTTTTGTTGAATTTCTATCCAAATTTCATTTAAAATTATTCGTAATTGAAAATGATTTATCAAATCAAATTTATCTATACAGAGGTAAAAATGTTTTTAGCTACTGCAAGATCAATATATAACCTAAGTCAAAATGTTTACATTTTAGTATGTGTTGACGTCAAACCTGCAGAATATATGTCATGTAGAGATGAAATGAAAAGAACTTTATAATATCATATGTGACTCCAGACATCGCGACCCCCAAATTCATAAACTGTAATTTTTCCGTGGCAATTTAGCGCGCAAACAATGGAACAAAAACATGGTAGTAAATAAGCATCTTATGCAGCGTCAAATTCTACTAGATTTATTTCCGCTGAACAATAGAGTAAGGAAATGAGACCATACGACCACCATTGTATTAAATAATCCGAAAATTTCTAATAGCTATTTTTAGATTGTGCATGACCATGACTGAAAGTCCTAATAAATGTCGCCGGGTAGAATGAAAGATAGCGATTAGTATCAATATACAATAAATAATTGAAGAATAAAAAAGTCGAACACCAGCTATCTAATTTCATGATTAGCAACTCGATATCAGTTACACAGTTGCAATTTTTTGTTTTTATTAGTCATTTGTCATTTGATTCAATTTGAAATATTTAAAGAACAGACAGATCTTACTTTTGAATGCTATTGTGATATAACTAACAAATTCTCATTTAAATATTTAATTGCCTATTTTTAGTCGATTTTTTATCAATAAAACATCAATGTGATTTCAATAACAATTAAATGCTTGCACCGGCTAACAAATTATAATTCATCTTGCGCATAAATATATTCATCCGCCGTCAAATCGAGGTCGCCCATTTTCGATTCAATTCATTTGCGCCTTCAATTATTAATATAAAGTTTCTTTCAAGCTCATCAAACGAGTATTAAATTATTAGTGGGCCTTAGCGTAAAGGAACATATAGTAATTTCCTCCACTTCGTAACCTTGCTACCATTAGCTCAGCATAGCAGTCAATCTAAAGGCCAGTCCTCTGAGTCTTGTCGCCTAACGAAGACTGAAGCTTGGCAAGTAGAACTGAGCTTAGAATTGAAGTGAGCTCCTTTGATGGTCGCAATCTATTCCGAAATATATAATTTGTTGAATTGCTTCTGTAATTCAGGGCAATATAATTTGAATTGTTTCTGGCAATTCAAGGTGAACACTTGCCATGGGCGGGAGATGCAATGACGAAAATACTGTAGATTTGATGGCAGAATTCGTGATTCGCGTTTAATTACGACTTAGTGGACTTAGTGGTGCTCTTGCTTCGCATAATTATAGTTCAAAGCAATACCGCATAGTGGCATCAGGTGGATTGCATTCGACGTCCGGGCAATCGAGTCCACTAAGCAATACAAGTTTCATCAGATGCAGTACTGCTTTGTGATTCCCTTGCTTTTCTGTTGCATGATTGGCTTGAAAAATATACTGCAGACTGAATAAATATGCTTGGAGTCTGACAAACCAATATATGCGAACATAAAAATTGTAAACTATTTATTTATTATATAAAAAAGGCCCGAAAAGCAGTATTTATACGAAATAGTGTATATTTCGATTTCGTATATACTATATTATTTACAGACGATGAACATATTATTAAGAGTATATCAGTCAAACAAAAGTAGGGAACATCTCCAGCGAATTTGGTTTCATAAACGAAATCCTACACAGCTGACTGTGCTGTTAATATACATATCGATATTTATATTTATAATCGGATATTGTATAATGATATCAATTTAACATTAGAGAATAGGAAAGTGTTTCTTAAGAAATTATGCTACGAGGAAACTGTATCCAATTTAAATGTGAACGAAATATGATATTTTCAACTATTATTGAAAAACAATGGATCAGCCTGAACACTACGCGCGAAAAATTCCTGAGAATAACGATTTGTATTTTAACACATGACAAACTTACCATGTAAAATTGAAATTTAGAATTAATTTTGGTAGCTTGTATCAATTATTTTCCCCATGATATATGTCAAACCTATTCATAATAACCTAAATCCTTTGATCCACCTTCCTTTGATCAATTCTAGGTCATGACCGCAAAATGCAAGGCATCGTTAACTAAGTATTTTTTTCCGTGGATCAATTAAAGAAATATGTCCTCCTATCCCTCAAAGCAGAAGCTGTTGTCCTCGATAAGACGCAGCGGTGCTCTAATTTTTTTCTGGATCAATCTGAGATCAATCGTCAGCGAAAGAGGTCTCCTCTTCAAGAGAAACCCGTAATATTCCACGAAGTGTAATTTAAATTAAATCAATTGTAATATTCACCGTGGTACATAAAATTTTGTCATTTCGAGGGCAACCACGCAGCTTGAATTATGTATGCAATTGGTACTGAGAATAATGGATGTTCTCGTATTTATTTTTTTTTGCTCACAGAAATGAAAGGATGAGAGCATTATACAATTCGATTATTTCAACACGTTCTTCTAGAAGTAATTCGATGAGCCATTGATCGTAATCACTATACGTAGGATGTTATGCCGTAATCAATACTAAATCGAGTCGTAATTAATATACATATGAGTTAACTTCTCTTGATGAAAACAAATTTTATTCGATTTTACGTAATTATAAGCCGCATTGTGCCTGACACTTTTTGCCGACTGTTCCAAGGTCTTCGTGAACGATATTAATTTAGAACTTTTGAGCTCGCTTGGACAGCCTTGCTCTAAATGAGATTTTTAATTCATCAGGCTTAGTTTCTTGATTCATTCCATTTAATTTCCCCTTTGAAATATTATTCTATTATTCGTTGCATAAGTAACATCATCAAAAAGGGAATATGAATATTGCAAGGCAAGAAATGAAAGACGTACGAATATGCATGTCTAGGGCACTTTAAACACGGTTTATGTATGAAAATAGAAATGCTTTCTGACGCTCAGAATTACATGCCTTACAGATAACAGAACAAATAAATTGCGGGTCCGACTACAAACGTATCAGCGTACGTAATCTAAATAACATTGGAGTGCCAAAAACTCAGGTATAAAATCCACGAACCAATTGCTCTTTGCTTGCCGGCCGTCCATATTTGGTGCCTATAATCCGGATGCGGTAAATGTCACTGTTATTTAATAGACGTGCGGTAGACTGCAACATGCAAGCCACTGCAACTGGACGCTTCGTCACTCTATATTCATGTCATCGTCTGCAGCCTGATCCCCTCGAGTTCCCATCGTCAATTTCAATTCTGAAGCGGCTCGGTAAACGAAAGAAAAACTTGGCTTGGCAAGAGAATGAAAAGCTTGGCTCGGCAAGAGAAAGAAAAAATTGGCTCGGTAAGCGAAAGAAAAACTTGGCTTGGCAAGCGAACGAAAAACTTGGTTTGTCAAGAGAACGAAAAGCATGGCTCGGCAAGATAACGAAAAACTTGGCTCGGCAAGAGAACGAAAAACATGGCTTTGCAAGCGAAAGAAAAACTTGGCTTAGCAAGCAGACGAAAAACTTGAATCAGCAAGAGAACGAAAAACTTGGCTCGGCATGCGAACGAAAAACATGGCGCGACGAACGAACGAAAAACATGGCGCGGCGAACGAACGAAAAACTTGACTCGGCAAGTGAACGCGAAACTTGGCTCGGCAAGATAATTTAAAACTTGGCTTGGCAAGCGAACGTAAAACTTGGCTTGGCAAGCGAACATAAAACATAGTGGCTTGGCAAGCAAACGAAACACTTGGCTCGGCAAGACAACGAAAATGATAGCTTGGCAAGCGAACTTAACTCCATGCAGCCGAGCCGCTCTTCTACTACAAACGAACTTTCGCTGAAAAAATTTCACCAACATCAATACTTTTCATTTGATGGTATATCTTCTCCTCTATTTTTAAAACTGTGATTTGCATGATAGCTTTGTTTGACAACAAATGGAAAAAGTAAATATATGTATTTTTTCAGTATAATCTTTGAAAAATTGTCTTGCATGTCGTTCCTCACAAAAGGCCGTCACGGCAGTCATTAACACAAAGTTCCTCTCGCAATATATGTGCTTCGTATAATGTTTCTTTTCTCTGAAATGTTATAATTTATTACGTTGCTCTATTTACCATTGGATGATATTATATACAGTAAATTTTTACTGAACTTCGTTCCTTCCAGTTTTTGATTATGAAACGAGACTGATTATTGGACAGTCAGCCATAGAACCTTTTCTGAAAAATGTTGGCACAAAAGTACCGGTCAGAAAAATGTTACTGGAATTTTTTTTGCAGATATAAAAGGTCGACATCGGATTCCTATAAATGCTGATAACCAATATAACCCTGGGCATCCAAGAACTAAATTTTTTCTTTAGTTGAAACAATAACCTTCAAGAACATCCAAATTGACAATGAACACTCAATTAAAACCGAAGTAATTTTGTTTTATTTAGTGAGTAATTTTACGTATTCATGATGAGTCGTTAAATACAAATGTTCACATCGTCGCGCAATAAAAGCTTAGTGGTAAATAATTTAACCATATTGTGGTAAATATTGTGGTAAGCTTAGTGGTAAATAATTTAATCTGGAGCAAATGATATGTGGTTATAAATGAACTTCTTCGGTCACTATGCACATGAGGACAGTATATATAAAATAGTTTGTTAAAAATTATAAGAGAATTCATGTAAGCGTCGCTAGAGCGAGCGTGACGAACTAATCTTGAATAATAGCTAATTGATCGCGTCACCTCAAAGTTCAGATGGTCTAATTGTCAAATCCACCAATGACCGGAAATTAAATGCAACTTCCCTATTGGTTTTATCAGCAAGAGCTTGGACTGAGCGGATAGTTACTCGAACAAACGTTTTAAGTTTATTAAAGATAAACGGCAAATTAATACAAACAAATAAAACTAATGATTTACAGAGGTGCGGCATATGAAACGAACTAACAAGTTAAATGCGGGTGGAAGCTAAAATGCGAGGAGCAAAATGCTAGGAGGAGAGAGGAGGCCAAGTTTTTCTTTCGTTTAGGAGCAAAATGCTCCGATCTCAATGCTAGAGCATTGAGATCTGAGAAAACGCACGATCCTACAACAGAAAACAGGAAGTAAATGTCTACGCATGACGCCAAGAAAATTCACCATATCGATATTGAAAACGTTTCGGAGTCCAGCTCCATCATCAGTTCGACTAAACTACAAATGAATAAAATCACTTTAAAAGTCAAAATCCAAAGACAGACATAAAACCTAAACAAGACCTAACATTATATCGAAATAAACAGGACTAGTTATGAACAACTTAGTCCTAGGGGTACGACAAGAATATAAAATCCTAGCGATTTACTATTTCCAGATTATATGAGCTAAACGCAT